>NW_026974561.1:0-104231 GCF_015220805.1 Pogoniulus pusillus
CTTTCTCCTAGCTGCTTTCCTTTGAAGCAGAAACACGTTTACATCCTATCCCTATTGAAGAACCATAGAAATTCGCTTTGCAAAAAGCACTCCTTCTGCTTATAGACCCAGTCAGGAATGACCTAGCCTGGAATCCCCTACACCATTCTGCAGCTTTCCAGCTGCGTCACACACTGGCAAAAGAAACTTTCTCCTAGCTGCTTTCCTTTGAAGCAGAAACACGTTTACATCCTAGCCCCACTGAAGAACCATAGAAATTCGCTTTGCAAAAAGCACTCCTTCTGCTTATAGACCCAGTCAGGAATGGCCTAGCCCGGCATCCCCTACACCATTCTTCAGCTTTCCAGCTCCCTCACACACTGGCAAAAGAAACTTTCTCCTAGCTGCTTTCCTTTGAAGCAGAAACACGTTTACATCCTAGCCCCACTGAAGAACCATAGAAAGGCCGTTTAGAAAAAGCACTCCTTCTGCTTATAGACCCAGTCAGGAATGACCTAGCCTGGAGTCCCCTACACCATTCTGCAGCTTTCCAGTTGCGTCACACACTGGCAAATGAAACTTTCTCCTAGCTGCTTTCCTTTGAAGCAGAAACACGTTTACATCCTAGCCCCATTGAAGACCCATAGAAAGGCCGTTTAGAAAAAGCACTCCTTCTGCTTATAGACCCAGTCAGGAATGACCTAGCCTGGAGTCCCCTACACCATTCTGCAGCTTTCCAGCTGCGTCACACACTGGCAAAAGAAACTTTCTCCTAGCTGCTTTCCTTTGAAGCAGAAACACGTTTACATCCTAGCCCTATTGAAGAACCATAGAAATGCCGTTTAGAAAAAGCACTCCTTCTGCTTATAGACCCAGTCAGGAATGACCTAGCCTGGAATCCCCTACACCATTCTGCAGCTTTCCAGCTGCGTCACACACTGGCAAAAGAAACTTTCTCCTAGCTGCTTTCCTTTGAAGCAGAAACACATTTGCATCCTAGCCCTATTGAAGAACCATAGAAATTCGGTTTAGAAAAAGCACTCCTTCTGCTTATAGACCCAGCCAGGAACGGCCT
Source organism: Pogoniulus pusillus (assembly GCF_015220805.1). Taxonomy (NCBI): domain Eukaryota; kingdom Metazoa; phylum Chordata; class Aves; order Piciformes; family Lybiidae; genus Pogoniulus; species Pogoniulus pusillus. The sequence goes on from NW_026974561.1 coordinate 1,055, forward strand.
AGCCTGGAATCCCTTCCATCATTCTGTAGCTTTCCAGCTCCCTCACACACTGGCAAAAGAAACTTTCTCCTAGCTGCTTTCCTTTGAAGCAGAAACACTTTTACATCCTAGCCCCATTGAAGAACCATAGAAATTCGGTTTACAAAAAGCACTCATTCTGCTTATATACCCAGCCAGGAATGGCCTAGCCTGGAATCCCCTGCACCATTCTGCAGCTTTCCAGCTCCCTCACACACTGGCAAAAGAAACTTTCTCCTAGCTGCTTTCCTTTGAAGCAGAAACACGTTTACATCCTAGCCCCATTGAAGAACCATAGAAATGCCGTTTAGGAAAAGCACTCCTTCTGCTTATAGACCCAGTCAGGAATGACCTAGCCTGGAATCCCCTACACCATTCTGCAGCTTTCCAGCCTCGTCACACACTGGCAAAAGAAACTTTCTCCTAGCTGCTTTCCTTTGAAGCAGAAACACGTTTACATCCTAGCCCCATTGAAGAACCATAGAAATGCCGTTTAGAAAAAGCAATCCTTCTGCTTATATACCCAGCCAGGAATGGCCTAGCCTGGAATCCCCTGCACCATTCTGTAGCTTTCCAGCTCCCTCACACACTGGCAAAAGAAACTTTCTCCTAGCTGCTTTCCTTTGAAGCAGAAACACGTTTACATCCTAGCCCCATTGAAGAACCATAGAAATTCGGTATACAAAAAGCAGTCATTCTGCTTATATACCCAGCCAGAAATGGCCTAGCCTGGAATCCCCTACACCATTCGGCAGCTTTCCAGCTGCGTCACACACTGGCAAAAGAAACTTTCTCCTAGCTGCTTTCCTTTGAAGCAGAAACACGTTTACATCCTATCCCTATTGAAGAACCATAGAAATTCGCTTTGCAAAAAGCACTCCTTCTGCTTATAGACCCAGTCAGGAATGACCTAGCCTGGAATCCCCTACACCATTCTGCAGCTTTCCAGCTGCGTCACACACTGGCAAAAGAAACTTTCTCCTAGCTGCTTTCCTTTGAAGCAGAAACACGTTTACATCCTAGCCCCATTGAAGAACCATAGAAATGCCGTTAAGAAAAAGCACTCCTTCTGCTTATAGACCCAGCCAGGAGCGGCCTAGCCTGGAATCCCTTCCATCATTCTGTAGCTTTCCAGCTCCCTCACACACTGGCAAAAGAAACTTTCTCCTAGCTGCTTTCCTTTGAAGCAGAAACACGTTTACATCCTAGCCCCATTGAAGAACCATAGAAATTCGGTTCAGAAAAAGCACTCATTCTGCTTATATACCCAGCCAGGAATGGCCTAGCCTGGAATCCCCTGCACCATTCTGTAGCATTCCAGCTCCCTCACACACTGGCAAAAGAAACTTTCTCCTAGCTGCTTTCCTTTGAAGCAGAAACACGTTTACATCCTAGCCCCATTGAAGAACCATAGAAATTCGGTATACAAAAAGCACTCCTTCTGCTTATAGACCCAGCCAGGAATGGCCTAGCCTGGAATCCCCTGCACCATTCTGCAGCTTTCCAGCTCCCTCACACACTGGCAAAAGAAACTTTCTCCTAGCTGCTTTCCTTTGAAGCAGAAACACGTTCACATCCTAGCCCCATTGAAGAACCATAGAAATTCGGTTTGCAAAAAGCACTCCTTCTGCTTATATACCCAGCCAGGAATGGCCTAGCCTGGAATCCCCTGCACCATTCTGTAGCTTTCCAGCTCCCTCACACACTGGCAAAAGAAACTTTCTCCTAGCTGCTTTCCTTTGAAGCAGAAACACGTGTACATCCTAGCCCCATTGAAGAACCATAGAAATTCGGTACACAAAAAGCACTCATTCTGCTTATATACCCAGCCAGGAATGGCCTAGCCTGGAATCCCCTACACCATTCTGCAGCTTTCCAGCTGCGTCACACACTGGCAAAAGAAACTTTCTCCTAGCTGCTTTCCTTTGAAGCAGAAACACGTTTACATCCTATCCCTATTGAAGAACCATAGAAATTCGCTTTGCAAAAAGCACTCCTTCTGCTTATAGACCCAGCCAGGAACGGCCTAGCCTGGAATCCCTTCCATCATTCTGTAGCTTTCCAGCTCCCTCACACACTGGCAAAAGAAACTTTCTCCTAGCTGCTTTCCTTTGAAGCAGAAACACGTTTACATCCTAGCCCCATTGAAGAACCATAGAAATTCGGTTCACAAAAAGCACTCATTCTGCTTATATACCCAGCCAGGAATGGCCTAGCCTGGAATCCCCTGCACCATTCTGTAGCTTTCCAGCTCCCTCACACACTGGCAAAAGAAACTTTCTCCTAGCTGCTTTCCTTTGAAGCAGAAACTCTTTTACATCCTAGCCCCATTGAAGAACCATAGAAATTCGGTATACAAAAAGCACTCATTCTGCTTATAGACCCAGCCAGGAATGGCCTAGCCTGGAATCCCCTGCACCATTCTGCAGCTTTCCAGCTCCCTCACACACTGGCAAAAGAAACTTTCTCCTAGCTGCTTTCCTTTGAAGCTGAAACACGTTTACATCCTATCCCTATTGAAGAACCATAGAAATTCGCTTTGCAAAAAGCACTCCTTCTGCTTATAGACCCAGTCAGGAATGACCTAGCCTGGAATCCCCTACACCATTCTGCAGCTTTCCAGCTGCGTCACACACTGGCAAAAGAAACTTTCTCCTAGCTGCTTTCCTTTGTAGCAGAAACACGTTTACATCCTAGCCCCACTGAAGAACCATAGAAATTCGCTTTGCAAAAAGCACTCCTTCTGCTTATAGACCCAGTCAGGAATGGCCTAGCCCGGCATCCCCTACACCATTCTTCAGCTTTCCAGCTCCCTCACACACTGGCAAAAGAAACTTTCTCCTAGCTGCTTTCCTTTGAAGCAGAAACACGTTTACATCCTAGCCCCACTGAAGAACCATAGAAATGCCCTTTAGAAAAAGCACTCCTTCTGCTTATAGACCCAGCCAGGAACGGCCTAGCCTGGAATCCCTTCCATCATTCTGTAGCTTTCCAGCTCCCTCACACACTGGCAAAAGAAACTTTCTCCTAGCTGCTTTCCTTTGAAGCAGAAACACTTTTACATCCTAGCCCCATTGAAGAACCATAGAAATTCGGTTTACAAAAAGCACTCATTCTGCTTATATACCCAGCCAGGAATGGCCTAGCCTGGAATCCCCTGCACCATTCTGCAGCTTTCCAGCTCCCTCACACACTGGCAAAAGAAACTTTCTCCTAGCTGCTTTCCTTTGAAGCAGAAACACGTTTACATCCTAGCCCCATTGAAGAACCATAGAAATGCCGTTTAGGAAAAGCACTCCTTCTGCTTATAGACCCAGTCAGGAATGACCTAGCCTGGAATCCCCTACACCATTCTGCAGCTTTCCAGCCTCGTCACACACTGGCAAAAGAAACTTTCTCCTAGCTGCTTTCCTTTGAAGCAGAAACACGTTTACATCCTAGCCCCATTGAAGAACCATAGAAATGCCGTTTAGAAAAAGCAATCCTTCTGCTTATATACCCAGCCAGGAATGGCCTAGCCTGGAATCCCCTGCACCATTCTGTAGCTTTCCAGCTCCCTCACACACTGGCAAAAGAAACTTTCTCCTAGCTGCTTTCCTTTGAAGCAGAAACACGTTTACATCCTAGCCCCTTTGAAGAACCATAGAAATGCCCTTTAGAAAAAGCACTCCTTCTGCTTATAGACCCAGCCAGGAATGGCCTAGCCTGGAATCCCCTACACCATTCTGCAGCTTTCTAGCTCCCTCACACACTGGCAAAAGAAACTTTCTCCTAGCTGCTTTCCTTTGAAGCAGAAACACGTTTACATCCTAGCCCCACTGAAGAACCATAGAAATTCGCTTTGCAAAAAGCACTCCTTCTGCTTATAGACCCAGTCAGGAATGGCCTAGCCCGGCATCCCCTACACCATTCTTCAGCTTTCCAGCTCCCTCACACACTGGCAAAAGAAACTTTCTCCTAGCTGCTTTCCTTTGAAGCAGAAACACGTTTACATCCTAGCCCCACTGAAGAACCATAGAAAGGCCGTTTAGAAAAAGCACTCCTTCTGCTTATAGACCCAGTCAGGAATGACCTAGCCTGGAGTCCCCTACACCATTCTGCAGCTTTCCAGTTGCGTCACACACTGGCAAAAGAAACTTTCTCCTAGCTGCTTTCCTTTGAAGCAGAAACACGTTTACATCCTAGCCCCATTGAAGACCCATAGAAAGGACGTTTAGAAAAAGCACTCCTTCTGCTTATAGACCCAGTCAGGAATGACCTAGCCTGGAGTCCCCTACACCATTCTGCAGCTTTCCAGCTGCGTCACACACTGGCAAAAGAAACTTTCTCCTAGCTGCTTTCCTTTGAAGCAGAAACACGTTTACATCCTAGCCCTATTGAAGAACCATAGAAATGCCGTTTAGAAAAAGCACTCCTTCTGCTTATAGACCCAGTCAGGAATGACCTAGCCTGGAATCCCCTACACCATTCTGCAGCTTTCCAGCTGCGTCACACACTGGCAAAAGAAACTTTCTCCTAGCTGCTTTCCTTTGAAGCAGAAACACGTTTACATCCTAGCCCTATTGAAGAACCATAGAAATTCGGTTTAGAAAAAGCACTCCTTCTGCTTATAGACCCAGCCAGGAACGGCCTAGCCTGGAATCCCTTCCATCATTCTGTAGCTTTCCAGCTCCCTCACACACTGGCAAAAGAAACTTTCTCCTAGCTGCTTTCCTTTGAAGCAGAAACACTTTTACATCCTAGCCCCATTGAAGAACCATAGAAATTCGGTTTACAAAAAGCACTCATTCTGCTTATATACCCAGCCAGGAATGGCCTAGCCTGGAATCCCCTGCACCATTCTGCAGCTTTCCAGCTCCCTCACACACTGGCAAAAGAAACTTTCTCCTAGCTGCTTTCCTTTGAAGCAGAAACACGTTTACATCCTAGCCCCATTGAAGAACCATAGAAATGCCGTTTAGGAAAAGCACTCCTTCTGCTTATAGACCCAGTCAGGAATGACCTAGCCTGGAATCCCCTACACCATTCTGCAGCTTTCCAGCCTCGTCACACACTGGCAAAAGAAACTTTCTCCTAGCTGCTTTCCTTTGAAGCAGAAACACGTTTACATCCTAGCCCCATTGAAGAACCATAGAAATGCCGTTTAGAAAAAGCAATCCTTCTGCTTATATACCCAGCCAGGAATGGCCTAGCCTGGAATCCCCTGCACCATTCGGCAGCTTTCCAGCTCCCTCACACACTGGCAAAAGAAACTTTCTCCTAGCTGCTTTCCTTTGAAGCAGAAACACGTTTACATCCTAGCCCCATTGAAGAACCATAGAAATTCGGTATACAAAAAGCAGTCATTCTGCTTATATACCCAGCCAGAAATGGCCTAGCCTGGAATCCCCTACACCATTCGGCAGCTTTCCAGCTGCGTCACACACTGGCAAAAGAAACTTTCTCCTAGCTGCTTTCCTTTGAAGCAGAAACACGTTTACATCCTATCCCTATTGAAGAACCATAGAAATTCGCTTTGCAAAAAGCACTCCTTCTGCTTATAGACCCAGTCAGGAATGACCTAGCCTGGAATCCCCTACACCATTCTGCAGCTTTCCAGCTGCGTCACACACTGGCAAAAGAAACTTTCTCCTAGCTGCTTTCCTTTGAAGCAGAAACACGTTTACATCCTAGCCCCATTGAAGAACCATAGAAATGCCGTTAAGAAAAAGCACTCCTTCTGCTTATAGACCCAGCCAGGAGCGGCCTAGCCTGGAATCCCTTCCATCATTCTGTAGCTTTCCAGCTCCCTCACACACTGGCAAAAGAAACTTTCTCCTAGCTGCTTTCCTTTGAAGCAGAAACACGTTTACATCCTAGCCCCATTGAAGAACCATAGAAATTCGGTTCAGAAAAAGCACTCATTCTGCTTATATACCCAGCCAGGGATGGCCTAGCCTGGAATCCCCTGCACCATTCTGTAGCATTCCAGCTCCCTCACACACTGGCAAAAGAAACTTTCTCCTAGCTGCTTTCCTTTGAAGCAGAAACACGTTTACATCCTAGCCCCATTGAAGAACCATAGAAATTCGGTATACAAAAAGCACTCCTTCTGCTTATAGACCCAGCCAGGAATGGCCTAGCCTGGAATCCCCTGCACCATTCTGCAGCTTTCCAGCTCCCTCACACACTGGCAAAAGAAACTTTCTCCTAGCTGCTTTCCTTTGAAGCAGAAACACGTTCACATCCTAGCCCCATTGAAGAACCATAGAAATTCGGTTTGCAAAAAGCACTCCTTCTGCTTATATACCCAGCCAGGAATGGCCTAGCCTGGAATCCCCTGCACCATTCTGTAGCTTTCCAGCTCCCTCACACACTGGCAAAAGAAACTTTCTCCTAGCTGCTTTCCTTTGAAGCAGAAACACGTGTACATCCTAGCCCCATTGAAGAACCATAGAAATTCGGTACACAAAAAGCACTCATTCTGCTTATATACCCAGCTAGAAATGGCCTAGCCTGGAATCCCCTACACCATTCTGCAGCTTTCCAGCTGCGTCACACACTGGCAAAAGAAACTTTCTCCTAGCTGCTTTCCTTTGAAGCAGAAACACGTTTACATCCTATCCCTATTGAAGAACCATAGAAATTCGCTTTGCAAAAAGCACTCCTTCTGCTTATAGACCCAGTCTGGAACGGCCTAGCCTGGAATCCCTTCCATCATTCTGTAGCTTTCCAGCTCCCTCACACACTGGCAAAAGAAACTTTCTCCTAGCTGCTTTCCTTTGAAGCAGAAACACGTTTACATCCTAGCCCCATTGAAGAACCATAGAAATTCGGTTCAGAAAAAGCACTCATTCTGCTTATATACCCAGCCAGGGATGGCCTAGCCTGGAATCCCCTGCACCATTCTGTAGCTTTCCAGCTCCCTCACACACTGGCAAAAGAAACTTTCTCCTAGCTGCTTTCCTTTGAAGCAGAAACTCTTTTACATCCTAGCCCCATTGAAGAACCATAGAAATTCGGTATACAAAAAGCACTCATTCTGCTTATAGACCCAGCCAGGAATGGCCTAGCCTGGAATCCCCTGCACCATTCTGCAGCTTTCCAGCTCCCTCACACACTGGCAAAAGAAACTTTCTCCTAGCTGCTTTCCTTTGAAGCTGAAACACGTTTACATCCTATCCCTATTGAAGAACCATAGAAATTCGCTTTGCAAAAAGCACTCCTTCTGCTTATAGACCCAGTCAGGAATGACCTAGCCTGGAATCCCCTACACCATTCTGCAGCTTTCCAGCTGCGTCACACACTGGCAAAAGAAACTTTCTCCTAGCTGCTTTCCTTTGTAGCAGAAACACGTTTACATCCTAGCCCCACTGAAGAACCATAGAAATTCGCTTTACAAAAAGCACTCCTTCTGCTTATATACCCAGTCAGGAATGGCCTAGCCCTGGCATCCCCTACACCATTCTTCAGCTTTCCAGCTCCCTCACACACTGGCAAAAGAAACTTTCTCCTAGCTGCTTTCCTTTGAAGCAGAAACACGTTTACATCCTAGCCCCACTGAAGAACCATAGAAATGCCCTTTAGAAAAAGCACTCCTTCTGCTTATAGACCCAGCCAGGAACGGCCTAGCCTGGAATCCCCTTCCATCATTCTGTAGCTTTCCAGCTCCCTCACACACTGGCAAAAGAAACTTTCTCCTAGCTGCTTTCCTTTGAAGCAGAAACACTTTTACATCCTAGCCCCATTGAAGAACCATAGAAATTCGGTTTACAAAAAGCACTCATTCTGCTTATATACCCAGCCAGGAATGGCCTAGCCTGGAATCCCCTGCACCATTCTGCAGCTTTCCAGCTCCCTCACACACTGGCAAAAGAAACTTTCTCCTAGCTGCTTTCCTTTGAAGCAGAAACACGTTTACATCCTAGCCCCATTGAAGAACCATAGAAATGCCGTTTAGGAAAAGCACTCCTTCTGCTTATAGACCCAGTCAGGAATGACCTAGCCTGGAATCCCCTACACCATTCTGCAGCTTTCCAGCCTCGTCACACACTGGCAAAAGAAACTTTCTCCTAGCTGCTTTCCTTTGAAGCAGAAACACGTTTACATCCTAGCCCCATTGAAGAACCATAGAAATGCCGTTTAGAAAAAGCACTCCTTCTGCTTATATACCCAGCCAGGAATGGCCTAGCCTGGAATCCCCTGCACCATTCTGTAGCTTTCCAGCTCCCTCACACACTGGCAAAAGAAACTTTCTCCTAGCTGCTTTCCTTTGAAGCAGAAACACGTTTACATCCTAGCCCCTTTGAAGAACCATAGAAATGCCTTTAAAAAAAAGCACTCCTTCTGCTTATAGACCCAGCCAGGAATGGCCTAGCCTGGAATCCCCTACACCATTCTGCAGCTTTCCAGCTCCCTCACACACTGGCAAAAGAAACTTTCTCCTAGCTGCTTTCCTTTGAAGCAGAAACACGTTTACATCCTAGCCCCATTGAAGAACCATAGAAATTCGATATACAAAAAGCACTCATTCTGCGTGTAGACCCAGCCAGGAATGGCCTAGCCTGGAATCCCCTACACCATTCTGCAGCTTTCCAGCTCCCTCACACACTGGCAAAAGAAACTTTCTCCTAGCTGCTTTCCTTTGAAGCAGAAACACGTTTACATCCTAGCCCCATTGAAGAACCATAGAAATGCCGTTTAGAAAAAGCACTCCTTCTGCTTATAGACCCATTCAGGAATGACCTAGCCTGGAATCCCCTACACCATTCTGCAGCTTTCCAGTTGCGTCACACACTGGCAAAAGAAACTTTCTCCTAGCTGCTTTCCTTTGAAGCAGAAACACTTTTACATCCTAGCCCCATTGAAGAACCATAGAAATGCCGTTTAGAAAAAGCACTCCTTCTGCTTATAGACCCAGCCAGGAACGGCCTAGCCTGGAATCCCTTCCATCATTCTGTAGCTTTCCAGCTCCCTCACACACTGGCAAAAGAAACTTTCTCCTAGCTGCTTTCCTTTGAAGCAGAAACACGTTTACATCCTAGCCCCATTGAAGAACCATAGAAATGCCGTTTAGAAAAAGCAATCCTTCTGCTTATATACCCAGCCAGGAATGGCCTAGCCTGGAATCCCCTGCACCATTCTGCAGCTTTCCAGCTCCCTCACACACTGGCAAAAGAAACTTTCTCCTAGCTGCTTTCCTTTGAAGCAGAAACACGTTTACATCCTAGCCCCATTGAAGAACCATAGAAATTCGGTTTACAAAAAGCACTCATTCTGCTTATATACCCAGCCAGGAATGGCCTAGCCTGGAATCCCCTGCACCATTCTGCAGCTTCCAGCTCCCTCACACACTGGCAAAAGAAACTTTCTCCTAGCTGCTTTCCTTTGAAGCAGAAACACGTTTACATCCTAGCCCCATTGAAGAACCATAGAAATGCCGTTTAGGAAAAGCACTCCTTCTGCTTATAGACCCAGTCAGGAATGACCTAGCCTGGAATCCCCTACACCATTCTGCAGCTTTCCAGCCTCGTCACACACTGGCAAAAGAAACTTTCTCCTAGCTGCTTTCCTTTGAAGCAGAAACACGTTTACATCCTAGCCCCACTGAAGAACCATAGAAATTCGGTTCACAAAAAGCACTCATTCTGCTTATAGACCCAGCCAGGAATGGCCTAGCCTGGAATCCCCTGCACCATTCTGTAGCTTTCCAGCTCCCTCACACACTGGCAAAAGAAACTTTCTCCTAGCTGCTTTCCTTTGAAGCAGAAACACGTTTACATCCTAGCCCCATTGAAGAACCATAGAAATTCAGTTTACAAAAAGCACTCATTCTGCTTATATACCCAGCCAGGAATGGCCTAGCCTGGAATCCCCTGCACCATTCTGCAGCTTCCAGCTCCCTCACACACTGGCAAAAGAAACTTTCTCCTAGCTGCTTTCCTTTGAAGCAGAAACACGTTTACATCCTAGCCCTATTGAAGAACCATAGAAATTCGCTTTGCAAAAAGCACTCCTTCTGCTTATAGACCCAGTCAGGAATGACCTAGCCTGGAATCCCCTACACCATTCTGCAGCTTTCCAGCTGCGTCACACACTGGCAAAAGAAACTTTCTCCTAGCTGCTTTCCTTTGAAGCAGAAACACGTTTACATCCTATCCCTATTGAAGAACCATAGAAATGCCGTTTAGGAAAAGCACTCCTTCTGCTTATAGACCCAGTCAGGAATGACCTAGCCTGGAATCCCCTACACCATTCTGCAGCTTTCCAGTTGCGTCACACACTGGCAAAAGAAACTTTCTCCTAGCTGCTTTCCTTTGAAGCAGAAACACGTTTACATCCTAGCCCCATTGAAGAACCATAGAAATTCGCTTTGCAAAAAGCACTCCTTCTGCTTATAGACCCAGTCAGGAATGACCTAGCCTGGAATCCCCTACACCATTCTGCAGCTTTCCAGCTGCGTCACACACTGGCAAAAGAAACTTTCTCCTAGCTGCTTTCCTTTGAAGCAGAAACACGTTTACATCCTAGCCCCTATTGAAGAACCATAGAAATTGCTTTAGCAAAAAGCACTCCTTCTGCTTATAGACCCAGTCAGGAATGACCTAGCCTGGAATCCCCTACACCATTCTGCAGCTTTCCAGCTGCGTCACACACTGGCAAAAGAAACTTTCTCCTAGCTGCTTTCCTTTGAAGCAGAAACACGTTTACATCCTAGCCCCATTGAAGAACCATAGAAATGCCGTTTAGGAAAAGCACTCCTTCTGCTTATAGACCCAGTCAGGAATGACCTAGCCTGGAATCCCCGTACACCATTCTGCAGCTTTCCAGCTCGTCACACACTGGCAAAAGAAACTTTCTCCTAGCTGCTTTCCTTTGAAGCAGAAACACGTTTACATCCTAGCCCCATTGAAGAACCATAGAAATGCCGTTTAGAAAAAGCACTCATTCTGCTTATATACCCAGCCAGGAATGGCCTAGCCTGGAATCCCCTGCACCATTCTGTAGCTTTCCAGCTCCCTCACACACTGGCAAAAGAAACTTTCTCCTAGCTGCTTTCCTTTGAAGCAGAAACACGTTTACATCCTAGCCCCATTGAAGAACCATAGAAATTCGGTATACAAAAAGCACTCATTCTGCTTATAGACCCAGCCAGGAATGGCCTAGCCTGGAATCCCCTGCACCATTCTGAAGCTTTCCAGCTCCCTCACACACTGGCAAAAGAAACTTTCTCCTAGCTGCTTTCCTTTGAAGCAGAAACACGTTTACATCCTAGCCCCATTGAAGAACCATAGAAATTCGGTTTACAAAAAGCACTCATTCTGCTTATAGACCCAGCCAGGAATGGCCTAGCCTGGAATCCCCTGCACCATTCTGCAGCTTTCCAGCTCCCTCACACACTGGCAAAAGAAACTTTCTCCTAGCTGCTTTCCTTTGAAGCAGAAACACGTTTACATCCTAGCCCTATTGAAGAACCATAGAAATTCGCTTTGCAAAAAGCACTCCTTCTGCTTATAGACCCAGTCAGGAATGACCTAGCCTGGAATCCCCTACACCATTCTGCAGCTTTCCAGCTGCGTCACACACTGGCAAAAGAAACTTTCTCCTAGCTGCTTTCCTTTGAAGCAGAAACACGTTTACATCCTATCCCTATTGAAGAACCATAGAAATTCGCTTTGCAAAAAGCACTCCTTCTGCTTATAGACCCAGTCAGGAATGACCTAGCCTGGAATCCCCTACACCATTCTGCAGCTTTCCAGCTGCGTCACACACTGGCAAAAGAAACTTTCTCCTAGCTGCTTTCCTTTGAAGCAGAAACACGTTTACATCCTAGCCCTATTGAAGAACCATAGAAATGCCGTTTAGAAAAAGCACTCCTTCTGCTTATAGACCCAGCCAGGAATGGCCTAGCCTGGAATCCCCTTCCATCATTCTGTAGCTTTCCAGCTCCCTCACACACTGGCAAAAGAAACTTTCTCCTAGCTGCTTTCCTTTGAAGCAGAAACACGTTTACATCCTAGCCCCATTGAAGAACCATAGAAATGCCGTTTAGAAAAAAGCACTCCTTCTGCTTATAGACCCAGTCAGGAATGACCTAGCCTGGAATCCCCTACACCATTCTGCAGCTTTCCAGCTGCGTCACACACTGGCAAAAGAAACTTTCTCCTAGCTGCTTTCCTTTGAAGCAGAAACACGTTTACATCCTAGCCCTATTGAAGAACCATAGAAATTCGCTTTGCAAAAAGCACTCCTTCTGCTTATAGACCCAGTCAGGAATGACCTAGCCTGGAATCCCCTACACCATTCTGCAGCTTTCCAGCTGCGTCACACACTGGCAAAAGAAACTTTCTCCTAGCTGCTTTCCTTTGAAGCAGAAACACGTTTACATCCTAGCCCCTTTGAAGAACCATAGAAATGCCGTTTAGAAAAAGCACTCCTTCTGCTTATAGACCCAGCCAGGAATGGCCTAGCCTGGAATCCCCTGCACCATTCTGCAGCTTTCCAGCTCCCTCACACACTGGCAAAAGAAACTTTCTCCTAGCTGCTTTCCTTTGAAGCAGAAACACGTTTACATCCTAGCCCTATTGAAGAACCATAGAAATGCCGTTTAGAAAAAGCACTCCTTCTGCTTATAGACCCAGCCAGGAATGGCCTAGCCTGGAATCCCCTTCCACCATTCTGTAGCTTTCCAGCTCCCTCACACACTGGCAAAAGAAACTTTCTCCTAGCTGCTTTCCTTTGAAGCAGAAACACGTTTACATCCTAGCCCCTTTGAAGAACCATAGAAATGCCCTTTAGAAAAAGCACTCATTCTGCTTATAGACCCAGCCAGGAATGGCCTAGCCTGGAATCCCCTGCACCATTCTGCAGCTTTCCAGCTCCCTCACACACTGGCAAAAGAAACTTTCTCCTAGCTGCTTTCCTTTGAAGCAGAAACACGTTTACATCCTAGCCCCATTGAAGAACCATAGAAATTCGATATACAAAAAGCACTCATTCTGCTTATAGACCCAGCCAGGAATGGCCTAGCCTGGAATCCCCTGCACCATTCTGCAGCTTTCCAGCTCCCTCACACACTGGCAAAAGAAACTTTCTCCTAGCTGCTTTCCTTTGAAGCAGAAACACGTTTACATCCTAGCCCCATTGAAGAACCATAGAAATGCCGTTTAGAAAAAGCACTCCTTCTGCTTATAGACCCAGTCAGGAATGACCTAGCCTGGAATCCCCTACACCATTCTGCAGCTTTCCAGCCTCGTCACACACTGGCAAAAGAAACTTTCTCCTAGCTGCTTTCCTTTGAAGCAGAAACACGTTTACATCCTAGCCCCATTGAAGAACCATAGAAATGCCGTTAAGAAAAAGCACTCCTTCTGCTTATAGACCCAGCCAGGAACGGCCTAGCCTGGAATCCCTTCCATCATTCTGTAGCTTTCCAGCTCCCTCACACACTGGCAAAAGAAACTTTCTCCTAGCTGCTTTCCTTTGAAGCAGAAACACGTTTACATCCTAGCCCCATTGAAGAACCATAGAAATTCGGTTTACAAAAAGCACTCATTCTGCTTATATACCCAGCCAGGAATGGCCTAGCCTGGAATCCCCTGCACCATTCTGCAGCTTTCCAGCTCCCTCACACACTGGCAAAAGAAACTTTCTCCTAGCTGCTTTCCTTTGAAGCAGAAACACGTTTACATCCTAGCCCCATTGAAGAACCATAGAAATGCCGTTTAGAAAAAGCACTCCTTCTGCTTATAGACCCAGCCAGGAATGACCTAGCCTGGAATCCCTTCACCATTCTGTAGCTTTCCAGCTCCCTCACACACTGGCAAAAGAAACTTTCTCCTAGCTGCTTTCCTTTGAAGCAGAAACACGTTTACATCCTAGCCCCATTGAAGAACCATAGAAATTCGGTATACAAAAAGCACTCATTCTGCTTATATACCCAGCCAGGAATGGCCTAGCCTGGAATCCCCTGCACCATTCTGCAGCTTTCCAGCTCCCTCACACACTGGCAAAAGAAACTTTCTCCTAGCTGCTTTCCTTTGAAGCAGAAACACGTTTACATCCTAGCCCTATTGAAGAACCATAGAAATGCCCTTTAGAAAAAGCACTCCTTCTGCTTATAGACCCAGCCAGGAACGGCCTAGCCTGGAATCCCCTTCACCATTCTGTAGCTTTCCAGCTCCCTCACACACTGGCAAAAGAAACTTTCTCCTAGCTGCTTTCCTTTGAAGCAGAAACACGTTTACATCCTAGCCCCTTTGAAGAACCATAGAAATGCCTTTAGAAAAAGCACTCCTTCTGCTTATAGACCCAGACAGGAATGGCCTAGCCTGGAATCCCCTGCACCATTCTGCAGCTTTCCAGCTCCCTCACACACTGGCAAAAGAAACTTTCTCCTAGCTGCTTTCCTTTGAAGCAGAAACACGTTTACATCCTAGCCCCATTGAAGAACCATAGAAATGCCGTTTAGAAAAAGCACTCCTTCTGCTTATAGACCCAGTCAGGAATGACCTAGCCTGGAATCCCCTACACCATTCTGCAGCTTTCCAGCTGCGTCACACACTGGCAAAAGAAACTTTCTCCTAGCTGCTTTCCTTTGAAGCAGAAACACGTTTACATCCTAGCCCCATTGAAGAACCATAGAAATGCCGTTTAGAAAAAGCACTCCTTCTGCTTATAGACCCAGCCAGGAACGGCCTAGCCTGGAATCCCTTCCATCATTCTGTAGCTTTCCAGCTCCCTCACACACTGGCAAAAGAAACTTTCTCCTAGCTGCTTTCCTTTGAAGCAGAAACACGTTTACATCCTAGCCCCATTGAAGAACCATAGAAATTCGGTTTACAAAAAGCACTCATTCTGCTTATATACCCAGCCAGGAATGGCCTAGCCTGGAATCCCCTGCACCATTCTGCAGCTTTCCAGCTCCCTCACACACTGGCAAAAGAAACTTTCTCCTAGCTGCTTTCCTTTGAAGCAGAAACACGTTTACATCCTATCCCTATTGAAGAACCATAGAAATTCGCTTTGCAAAAAGCACTCCTTCTGCTTATAGACCCAGTCAGGAATGACCTAGCCTGGAATCCCCTACACCATTCTGCAGCTTTCCAGCTGCGTCACACACTGGCAAAAGAAACTTTCTCCTAGCTGCTTTCCTTTGAAGCAGAAACACGTTTACATCCTAGCCCCATTGAAGAACCATAGAAATTCGCTTTGCAAAAAGCACTCCTTCTGCTTATAGACCCAGTCAGGAATGACCTAGCCTGGAATCCCCTACACCATTCTGCAGCTTTCCAGCTCCCTCACACACTGGCAAAAGAAACTTTCTCCTAGCTGCTTTCCTTTGAAGCAGAAACACGTTTACATCCTAGCCCCATTGAAGAACCATAGAAATTCGGTTCAGAAAAAGCACTCATTCTGCTTATATACCCAGCCAGGAATGGCCTAGCCTGGAATCCCCTGCACCATTCTGTAGCTTTCCAGCTCCCTCACACACTGGCAAAAGAAACTTTCTCCTAGCTGCTTTCCTTTGAAGCAGAAACACGTTTACATCCTAGCCCCATTGAAGAACCATAGAAATTCGGTATACAAAAAGCACTCATTCTGCTTATATACCCAGCCAGGAATGGCCTAGCCTGGAATCCCCTGCACCATTCTGTAGCTTTCCAGCTCCCTCACACACTGGCAAAAGAAACTTTCTCCTAGCTGCTTTCCTTTGAAGCAGAAACACGTTTACATCCTAGCCCCATTGAAGAACCATAGAAATTCGGTTCACAAAAAGCACTCATTCTGCTTATAGACCCAGCCAGGAATGGCCTAGCCTGGAATCCCCTGCACCATTCTGTAGCTTTCCAGCTCCCTCACACACTGGCAAAAGAAACTTTCTCCTAGCTGCTTTCCTTTGAAGCAGAAACACGTTTACATCCTAGCCCCATTGAAGAACCATAGAAATTCGATATACAAAAAGCACTCATTCTGCGTGTAGACCCAGCCAGGAATGGCCTAGCCTGGAATCCCCTGCACCATTCTGCAGCTTTCCAGCTCCCTCACACACTGGCAAAAGAAACTTTCTCCTAGCTGCTTTCCTTTGAAGCAGAAACACGTTTACATCCTAGCCCCATTGAAGAACCATAGAAATTCGGTTTACAAAAAGCACTCATTCTGCTTATAGACCCAGCCAGGAATGGCCTAGCCTGGAATCCCCTGCACCATTCTGCAGCTTCCAGCTCCCTCACACACTGGCAAAAGAAACTTTCTCCTAGCTGCTTTCCTTTGAAGCAGAAACACGTTTACATCCTAGCCCCATTGAAGAACCATAGAAATTCGGTTTACAAAAAGCACTCATTCTGCTTATATACCCAGCCAGGAATGGCCTAGCCTGGAATCCCCTGCACCATTCTGTAGCTTTCCAGCTCCCTCACACACTGGCAAAAGAAACTTTCTCCTAGCTGCTTTCCTTTGAAGCAGAAACACGTTTACATCCTAGCCCCATTGAAGAACCATAGAAATGCCGTTTAGGAAAAGCACTCCTTCTGCTTATAGACCCAGTCAGGAATGACCTAGCCTGGAATCCCCTACACCATTCTGCAGCTTTCCAGACTCGTCACACACTGGCAAAAGAAACTTTCTCCTAGCTGCTTTCCTTTGAAGCAGAAACACGTTTACATCCTAGCCCCATTGAAGAACCATAGAAATGCCGTTAGAAAAAGCACTCCTTCTGCTTATAGACCCAGCCAGGAACGGCCTAGCCTGGAATCCCTTCCATCATTCTGTAGCTTTCCAGCTCCCTCACACACTGGCAAAAGAAACTTTCTCCTAGCTGCTTTCCTTTGAAGCAGAAACACGTTTACATCCTAGCCCCATTGAAGAACCATAGAAATTCGGTTTACAAAAAGCACTCATTCTGCTTATATACCCAGCCAGGAATGGCCTAGCCTGGAATCCCCTGCACCATTCTGTAGCTTTCCAGCTCGTCACACACTGGCAAAAGAAACTTTCTCCTAGCTGCTTTCCTTTGAAGCAGAAACACGTTTACATCCTAGCCCCATTGAAGAACCATAGAAATTCGGTTTACAAAAAGCACTCCTTCTGCTTATAGACCCAGCCAGGAATGGCCTAGCCTGGAATCCCTTCCATCATTCTGTAGCTTTCCAGCCTCGTCACACACTGGCAAAAGAAACTTTCTCCTAGCTGCTTTCCTTTGAAGCAGAAACACGTTTACATCCTAGCCCCATTGAAGAACCATAGAAATGCCGTTAAGAAAAAGCACTCCTTCTGCTTATAGACCCAGCCAGGAACGGCCTAGCCTGGAATCCCTTCCATCATTCTGTAGCTTTCCAGCCTCGTCACACACTGGCAAAAGAAACTTTCTCCTAGCTGCTTTCCTTTGAAGCAGAAACACGTTTACATCCTAGCCCCATTGAAGAACCATAGAAATTCGGTTTACAAAAAGCACTCCTTCTGCTTATAGACCCAGCCAGGAATGGCCTAGCCTGGAATCCCCTGCACCATTCTGTAGCTTTCCAGCTCCCTCACACACTGGCAAAAGAAACTTTCTCCTAGCTGCTTTCCTTTGAAGCAGAAACACGTTTACATCCTAGCCCCATTGAAGAACCATAGAAATTCGGTATTCAAAAAGCACTCATTCTGCTTATAGACCCAGCCAGGAATGGCCTAGCCTGGAATCCCCTGCACCATTCTGCAGCTTTCCAGCTCCCTCACACACTGGCAAAAGAAACTTTCTCCTAGCTGCTTTCCTTTGAAGCAGAAACACGTTTACATCCTAGCCCCATTGAAGAACCATAGAAATTCGGTATACAAAAAGCACTCATTCTGCTTATAGACCCAGTCAGGAATGACCTAGCCTGGAATCCCCTACACCATTCTGCAGCTTTCCAGCTGCGTCACACACTGGCAAAAGAAACTTTCTCCTAGCTGCTTTCCTTTGAAGCAGAAACACGTTTACATCCTATCCCTATTGAAGAACCATAGAAATTCGCTTTGCAAAAAGCACTCCTTCTGCTTATAGACCCAGTCAGGAATGACCTAGCCTGGAATCCCCTACACCATTCTGCAGCTTTCCAGCTGCGTCACACACTGGCAAAAGAAACTTTCTCCTAGCTGCTTTCCTTTGAAGCAGAAACACGTTTACATCCTAGCCCTATTGAAGAACCATAGAAATTCGCTTTGCAAAAAGCACTCCTTCTGCTTATAGACCCAGTCAGGAATGACCTAGCCTGGAATCCCCTACACCATTCTGCAGCTTTCCAGCTGCGTCACACACTGGCAAAAGAAACTTTCTCCTAGCTGCTTTCCTTTGAAGCAGAAACACGTTTACATCCTAGCCCTATTGAAGAACCATAGAAATGCCGTTTAGAAAAAGCACTCCTTCTGCTTATAGACCCAGTCAGGAATGACCTAGCCTGGAATCCCTACACCATTCTGCAGCTTTCCAGCTGCGTCACACACTGGCAAAAGAAACTTTCTCCTAGCTGCTTTCCTTTGAAGCAGAAACACGTTTACATCCTAGCCCCATTGAAGAACCATAGAAATGCCGTTAAGAAAAAGCACTCATTCTGCTTATATACCCAGCCAGGAATGGCCTAGCCTGGAATCCCCTGCACCATTCTGTAGCTTTCCAGCTCCCTCACACACTGGCAAAAGAAACTTTCTCCTAGCTGCTTTCCTTTGAAGCAGAAACACGTTTACATCCTAGCCCCATTGAAGAACCATAGAAATTCGGTATACAAAAAGCACTCATTCTGCTTGTAGACCCAGCCAGGAATGGCCTAGCCTGGAATCCCTGCACCATTCTGCAGCTTTCCAGCTCCCTCACACACTGGCAAAAGAAACTTTCTCCTAGCTGCTTTCCTTTGAAGCAGAAACACGTTTACATCCTAGCCCCATTGAAGAACCATAGAAATGCCGTTTAGAAAAAGCACTCCTTCTGCTTATAGACCCAGTCAGGAATGGCCTAGCCTGGAATCCCCTGCACCATTCTGTAGCTTTCCAGCTCCCTCACACACTGGCAAAAGAAACTTTCTCCTAGCTGCTTTCCTTTGAAGCAGAAACACTTTTACATCCTAGCCCCTTTGAAGAACCATAGAAATGCCCTTTAGAAAAAGCACTCCTTCTGCTTATAGACCCAGCCAGGAATGGCCTAGCCTGGAATCCCCTGCACCATTCTGCAGCTTTCAAGCTCCCTCACACACTGGCAAAAGAAACTTTCTCCTAGCTGCTTTCCTTTGAAGCAGAAACACGTTTACATCCTAGCCCCATTGAAGAACCATAGAAATTCGGTTCACAAAAAGCACTCATTCTGCTTATATACCCAGCCAGGAATGGCCTAGCCTGGAATCCCCTGCACCATTCTGTAGCTTTCCAGCTCCCTCACACACTGGCAAAAGAAACTTTCTCCTAGCTGCTTTCCTTTGAAGCAGAAACACGTTTACATCCTAGCCCCATTGAAGAACCATAGAAATTCGATATACAAAAAGCACTCATTCTGCGTGTAGACCCAGCCAGGAATGGCCTAGCCTGGAATCCCCTACACCATTCTGCAGCTTTCCAGCCTCGTCACAGACTGGCAAAAGAAACTTTCTCCTAGCTGCTTTCCTTTGAAGCAGAAACACGTTTACATCCTAGCCCCATTGAAGAACCATAGAAATTCGGTATACAAAAAGCACTCATTCTGCTTATAGACCCAGCCAGGAATGGCCTAGCCTTGAATCCCCTGCACCATTCTGCAGCTTTCCAGCTCCCTCACACACTGGCAAAAGAAACTTTCTCCTAGCTGCTTTCCTTTGAAGCAGAAACACGTTTACATCCTAGCCCCATTGAAGAACCATAGAAATGCCGTTTAGGAAAAGCACTCCTTCTGCTTATAGACCCAGTCAGGAATGACCTAGCCTGGAATCCCCTACACCATTCTGCAGCTTTCCAGCCTCGTCACACACTGGCAAAAGAAACTTTCTCCTAGCTGCTTTCCTTTGAAGCAGAAACACGTTTACATCCTAGCCCCATTGAAGAACCATAGAAATTCGGTTTACAAAAAGCACTCCTTCTGCTTATATACCCAGCCAGGAATGGCCTAGCCTGGAATCCCCTGCACCATTCTGTAGCTTTCCAGCTCCCTCACACACTGGCAAAAGAAACTTTCTCCTAGCTGCTTTCCTTTGAAGCAGAAACACGTTTACATCCTAGCCCCATTGAAGAACCATAGAAATTCGGTATACAAAAAGCACTCATTCTGCGTGTAGACCCAGCCAGGAATGACCTAGCCTGGAATCCCCTACACCATTCTGCAGCTTTCCAGCTGCGTCACACACTGGCAAAAGAAACTTTCTCCTAGCTGCTTTCCTTTGAAGCAGAAACACGTTTACATCCTAGCCCTATTGAAGAACCATAGAAATTCGCTTTGCAAAAAGCACTCCTTCTGCTTATAGACCCAGTCAGGAATGACCTAGCCTGGAATCCCCTACACCATTCTGCAGCTTTCCAGCTGCGTCACACACTGGCAAAAGAAACTTTCTCCTAGCTGCTTTCCTTTGAAGCAGAAACACGTTTACATCCTATCCCTATTGAAGAACCATAGAAATTCGCTTTGCAAAAAGCACTCCTTCTGCTTATAGACCCAGTCAGGAATGACCTAGCCTGGAATCCCCTACACCATTCTGCAGCTTTCCAGCTGCGTCACACACTGGCAAAAGAAACTTTCTCCTAGCTGCTTTCCTTTGAAGCAGAAACACGTTTACATCCTAGCCCCATTGAAGAACCATAGAAATGCCGTTCAGAAAAAGCACTCCTTCTGCTTATAGACCCAGTCAGGAATGACCTAGCCTGGAATCCCCTACACCATTCTGCAGCTTTCCAGCTGCGTCACACACTGGCAAAAGAAACTTTCTCCTAGCTGCTTTCCTTTGAAGCAGAAACACGTTTACATCCTAGCCCTATTGAAGAACCATAGAAATGCCGTTTAGAAAAAGCACTCCTTCTGCTTATAGACCCAGCCAGGAACGGCCTAGCCTGGAATCCCTTCCATCATTCTGTAGCTTTCCAGCTCCCTCACACACTGGCAAAAGAAACTTTCTCCTAGCTGCTTTCCTTTGAAGCAGAAACACGTTTACATCCTAGCCCCATTGAAGAACCATAGAAATTCGGTATACAAAAAGCACTCATTCTGCTTATATACCCAGCCAGGAATGGCCTAGCCTGGAATCCCCTGCACCATTCTGCAGCTTTCCAGCTCCCTCACACACTGGCAAAAGAAACTTTCTCCTAGCTGCTTTCCTTTGAAGCAGAAACACGTTTACATCCTAGCCCTATTGAAGAACCATAGAAATGCCGTTTAGAAAAAGCACTCCTTCTGCTTATAGACCCAGCCAGGAACGGCCTAGCCTGGAATCCCTTCCATCATTCTGTAGCTTTCCAGCTCCCTCACACACTGGCAAAAGAAACTTTCTCCTAGCTGCTTTCCTTTGAAGCAGAAACACGTTTACATCCTAGCCCCATTGAAGAACCATAGAAATGCCGTTTAGAAAAAGCAATCCTTCTGCTTATATACCCAGCCAGGAATGGTCTAGCCTGGAATCCCCTGCACCATTCTGTAGCTTTCCAGCTCCCTCACACACTGGCAAAAGAAACTTTCTCCTAGCTGCTTTCCTTTGAAGCAGAAACACTTTTACATCCTAGCCCCTTTGAAGAACCATAGAAATGCCCTTTAGAAAAAGCACTCCTTCTGCTTATAGACCCAGCCAGGAATGGCCTAGCCTGGAATCCCCTGCACCATTCTGCAGCTTTCTAGCTCCCTCACACACTGGCAAAAGAAACTTTCTCCTAGCTGCTTTCCTTTGAAGCAGAAACACGTTTACATCCTAGCCCCATTGAAGAACCATAGAAATTCGGTTCACAAAAAGCACTCATTCTGCTTATATACCCAGCCAGGAATGGCCTAGCCTGGAATCCCCTGCACCATTCTGTAGCTTTCCAGCTCCCTCACACACTGGCAAAAGAAACTTTCTCCTAGCTGCTTTCCTTTGAAGCAGAAACACGTTTACATCCTAGCCCCATTGAAGAACCATAGAAATTCGATATACAAAAAGCACTCATTCTGCGTGTAGACCCAGCCAGGAATGGCCTAGCCTGGAATCCCCTACACCATTCTGCAGCTTTCCAGCCTCGTCACAGACTGGCAAAAGAAACTTTCTCCTAGCTGCTTTCCTTTGAAGCAGAAACACGTTTACATCCTAGCCCCATTGAAGAACCATAGAAATTCGGTATACAAAAAGCACTCATTCTGCTTATAGACCCAGCCAGGAATGGCCTAGCCTGGAATGGAATCCCCTGCACCATTCTGCAGCTTTCCAGCTCCCTCACACACTGGCAAAAGAAACTTTCTCCTAGCTGCTTTCCTTTGAAGCAGAAACACGTTTACATCCTAGCCCCATTGAAGAACCATAGAAATGCCGTTTAGGAAAAGCACTCCTTCTGCTTATAGACCCAGTCAGGAATGACCTAGCCTGGAATCCCCTACACCATTCTGCAGCTTTCCAGCCTCGTCACACACTGGCAAAAGAAACTTTCTCCTAGCTGCTTTCCTTTGAAGCAGAAACACGTTTACATCCTAGCCCCATTGAAGAACCATAGAAATTCGGTATACAAAAAGCACTCATTCTGCTTATAGACCCAGCCAGGAATGGCCTAGCCTGGAATCCCCTGCACCATTCTGCAGCTTTCCAGCTCCCTCACACACTGGCAAAAGAAACTTTCTCCTAGCTGCTTTCCTTTGAAGCAGAAACACGTTTACATCCTAGCCCCATTGAAGAACCATAGAAATGCCGTTTAGAAAAAGCACTCCTTCTGCTTATAGACCCAGTCAGGAATGACCTAGCCTGGAATCCCCTACACCATTCTGCAGCTTTCCAGCTGCGTCACACACTGGCAAAAGAAACTTTCTCCTAGCTGCTTTCCTTTGAAGCAGAAACACGTTTACATCCTAGCCCTATTGAAGAACCATAGAAATTCGCTTTGAAAAAGCACTCCTTCTGCTTATAGACCCAGTCAGGAATGACCTAGCCTGGAATCCCCTACACCATTCTGCAGCTTTCCAGCTGCGTCACACACTGGCAAAAGAAACTTTCTCCTAGCTGCTTTCCTTTGAAGCAGAAACACGTTTACATCCTAGCCCCATTGAAGAACCATAGAAATGCCGTTTAGAAAAAGCACTCCTTCTGCTTATAGACCCAGCCAGGAACGGCCTAGCCTGGAATCCCTTCCATCATTCTGTAGCTTTCCAGCTCCTCACACACTGGCAAAAGAAACTTTCTCCTAGCTGCTTTCCTTTGAAGCAGAAACACGTTTACATCCTAGCCCCATTGAAGAACCATAGAAATTCGATATACAAAAAGCACTCATTCTGCGTGTAGACCCAGCCAGGAATGGCCTAGCCTGGAATCCCCTGCACCATTCTGCAGCTTTCCAGCTCCCTCACACACTGGCAAAAGAAACTTTCTCCTAGCTGCTTTCCTTTGAAGCAGAAACACGTTTACATCCTAGCCCCATTGAAGAACCATAGAAATGCCGTTTAGAAAAAGCACTCCTTCTGCTTATAGACCCAGTCAGGAATGACCTAGCCTGGAGTCCCCTACACCATTCTGCAGCTTTCCAGCTGCGTCACACACTGGCAAAAGAAACTTTCTCCTAGCTGCTTTCCTTTGAAGCAGAAACACGTTTACATCCTAGCCCCATTGAAGAACCATAGAAATTCGGAATACAAAAAGCACTCATTCTGCTTATAGACCCAGCCAGGAATGGCCTAGCCTGGAATCCCCTGCACCATTCTGCAGCTTTCCAGCTCCGTCACACACTGGCAAAAGAAACTTTCTCATAGCTGCTTTCCTTTGAAGCAGAAACACGTTTACATCCTAGCCCCATTGAAGAACCATGGAAATGCCGTTTAGAAAAAGCACTCCTTCTGCTTATAGACCCAGTGAGGAATGATCTAGCCTGGAATTCCCTACACCATTCTGCAGCTTTCCAGTTGCGTCACACACTGGCAAAAGAAACTTTCTCCTAGCTGCTTTCCTTTGAAGCAGAAACACGTTTACATCCTATCCCTATTGAAGAACCATAGAAATTCGCTTTGCAAAAAGCACTCCTTCTGCTTATAGACCCAGTCAGGAATGACCTAGCCTGGAATCCCCTACACCATTCTGCAGCTTTCCAGCTGCGTCACACACTGGCAAAAGAAACTTTCTCCTAGCTGCTTTCCTTTGAAGCAGAAACACGTTTACATCCTAGCCCCATTGAAGAACCATAGAAATTCGCTTTGCAAAAAGCACTCCTTCTGCTTATAGACCCAGTCAGGAATGACCTAGCCTGGAATCCCCTACACCATTCTGCAGCTTTCCAGCTGCGTCACACACTGGCAAAAGAAACTTTCTCCTAGCTGCTTTCCTTTGAAGCAGAAACACGTTTACATCCTATCCCTATTGAAGAACCATAGAAATTCGCTTTGCAAAAAGCACTCCTTCTGCTTATAGACCCAGTCAGGAATGACCTAGCCTGGAATCCCCTACACCATTCTGCAGCTTTCCAGCTGCGTCACACACTGGCAAAAGAAACTTTCTCCTAGCTGCTTTCCTTTGAAGCAGAAAAACGTTTACATCCTAGCCCCACTGAAGAACCATAGAAATTTGCTATACAAAAAGCACTCATTCTGCTTATAGACCCAATCAGGAATGACCTAGCCTGGAATCCCCTACACCATTCTGCAGCTTTCCAGCTGCGTCACACACTGGCAAAAGAAACTTTCTCCTAGCTGCTTTCCTTTGAAGCAGAAACACGTTTACATCCTAGCCCCATTGAAGAACCATAGAAATGCCGTTTAGAAAAAGCAATCCTTCTGCTTATAGACCCAGCCAGGAATGGCCTAGCCTGGAATCCCCTGCACCATTCTGTAGCTTTCCAGCTCCCTCACACACTGGCAAAAGAAACTTTCTCCTAGCTGCTTTCCTTTGAAGCAGAAACACGTTTACATCCTAGCCCCTTTGAAGAACCATAGAAATGCCGTTTAGAAAAAGCACTCCTTCTGCTTATAGACCCAGCCAGGAATGGCCTAGCCTGGAATCCCCTGCACCATTCTGCAGCTTTCCAGCTCCCTCACACACTGGCAAAAGAAACTTTCTCCTAGCTGCTTTCCTTTGAAGCAGAAACACGTTTACATCCTAGCCCCATTGAAGAACCATAGAAATTCGGTTCACAAAAAGCACTCATTCTGCTTATATACCCAGCCAGGAATGGCCTAGCCTGGAATCCCCTGCACCATTCTGTAGCTTTCCAGCTCCCTCACACACTGGCAAAAGAAACTTTCTCCTAGCTGCTTTCCTTTGAAGCAGAAACACGTTTACATCCTAGCCCCATTGAAGAACCATAGAAATGCCGTTTAGAAAAAGCACTCCTTCTGCTTATAGACCCAGCCAGGAATGGCCTAGCCTGGAATCCCTTCCATCATTCTGTAGCTTTCCAGCTCCCTGTATAGGGTTAACACTCCTGGGGGAGTGACCCTGAACCTGACCCTAGGGGTCTTGGCCCCTCCTCAGGGGTGGGCCACACTCCAGGTGATGGTTAGCCCACTCCCCCCACTTCCTGTGGTATAAAAGACAGGAGTTCTCCTGTCTCTTCCTCTTTTCGCCCTCTTGCTCCCTACCTGCGTTCATGACCGCACACACACACTGATACTGCATACCAGCCACGAGGCAGAGACACCATCACACTACTCGGGTTGTATCCATCCCTGTTTTTGTATTTTGCTGTTTTTCCCTTCCTTATCCTTTGTAAACTCCCCTACCTCCAATCCCTTTTTCTAAGTTATTGTTAAACTTTTCCTTTTTAACTTCCAAATCGAGTGAGATTGATTTATTGGGGTGTCCCTACCTTTATCTCTCTCCCTGTCTTTTGGGGAAAGGAGGGGGAGGAGGGGAGGGCACTCTATAAATTCTATAAATTGTCATTGGGTCTACCAAATTTATAAGAGTCTCTGGGAACTTGCATTTGAACCCAAGACAATTTATTTGGCGTCTCAACGTGGGGCTAGGTAGAAAGAATTCTTTCAGAGAAGATTTGGAAGTTAAAAAATGGATATTCTGAAAGTCTTAATCATTAACGCATTTGCATGGCTGTTGTGGGGCTGGCTGTTAAAGTTTATAAGTTACCATGTCTTCTGGATTGTCATTGATATGCTCTGGGAATATTCTAAGCATTTGCCTGCCCGAGTCTATGCCTATTTCCTGAATTCTGTTAGTAATATCACTGTGTTTAGAAATGTTTCTGGAACATGGAATCAATCTGAGTATATGCATTGGAGCACAGAAGCTCCAGATATTTTGGGGGAAAAATGGTACTGGATAGCTGTTATTTCACTGTGTGTAAATTTGGGTTTGGGAATTAATAAGATAGCGGTGAACTGGGACACGTGGAAATATCGGGTGGGCGCCGCCATTAGGGTGCTTAGGGGGAGGGGTGGTCCTCACTGCCCCAGCTGCAGTTGCGGGGGTTGGGCGACAGGTCAGGCCGTTCCGGCCGCCCCCAGCGCAGGCACCGCCCCTAGCGCGGCTCCGCCCCGAACTCCGCCTCCGGTCCCGCCCAGGGCAGCCCCCCGGACCCTGCCCCCTCAGCCCAGCCCCCTTCACCTAGCACCAATTACGACGCGGCCAGCAAGATCAAATCAAAACCCTCCCGCAGATACCGATCCAGGGCAAGGGACCTCTTCGGGAACCAGCACCCCCCAGCAACAGCAACCAGCTGGAAATGGACCTGATAATGGAGTGATCCTTATCAGCTCCACGCCCAGAAAGGAAATCAGGCACATAAGGCAGGAGTATGCAAGGGCAAACGGACAGTCCCTTTTAGCCTGGCTTTTGAAATGCTGGGATGCAGGAGCAGAAACAGTGGACCTAGATCACAGGGAGGCGAAACAGCTGGGATCCTTGTCGAGGGATGGAGGTGTGGATAAGGAGCTGGGAAGGCTCGATGGTACCCACTCACTTTGGGCCAGGCTTCTGATAGCTGTGAGGTACAGGTACCCGACTAAGGATGACATGATTTTCCACCCCCTTAGATGGACAGATATGGAACAGGGGATCTCATACCTGAGGCAAATGGCGGTTCAAGAGATAATTTATGGAGCCGACCAGAGGCCCTCGGACCCTGATGATGTCCGCATGAAGCCAGCCCTCTTAAAGAAACTGACTCAGTGTGCCCCTTCCACATATGCCCCCACATTGGGAGCACTGCTGCTGGGCAGAGACCCCAACAACCTTCCCACAATCAGGGAGTTTGTGAATGACCTAAGACAGTTTGAAGACAGTTTGTCAAGGAAAACCTTAATTGCCACTGTAGAGACCCTCACCCAAGAAATGAACGAGCTAAAAGCCTCTTTCTCTGAAATGCAGAAGGCAGAGGATAACTGCTCTTCACCTTCAGAATGGGTGCAAGTCTCAGCTGTAAGGAACACACGCCGCCGTGCTCCTCCTCCTCCTCCCCGCAGGAGACCAGCCCAGAGCAGACAGGGTACACACAGGGGGTCACTCTGGAGAACACTGTGTGACCATGGGGAAAACATGGACAGATGGCATGGCCAGCCCACCTCAGCTCTATGGGCCAGGGTAAGGGAACTGCAGGGGACAAACACAGGGAATAACTCCTCCAGAAGAGGGGTTGCCCCAGTGTCCCGCAGGCAGCGCTCTCGCTCAAGGGGTGGTGAAGCCAGTAACTCAGGTCCATGTGCCTCATGCAGTCACACTGCTCAGAATTAGAGGTGCCCTGTCTCCAGCCAGGCGGAGGCCAGGGATAACAGAGTATATTGGGACGTGTTTGTGAAATGGCCTGGCACTTCTGAAGCCGAGAAGTACAGAGCGTTGGTAGACACCGGTGCCCAATGCACTCTGATCCCCTCCAGCCACAGGGGGACAGATACTGTTACAATTGCAGGAGTCACAGGGGGGTCTCGGGAGTTGACTGTGCTGCAGGCTGAGATAAGCCTCACCGGGAATGTGTGGGAGAAGCACTCCATAGTAACTGGCCCTGATGCACCTTGCATCCTGGGGATCGACTTTCTCCGGGAAGGGTACTTTAAAGATCCGAAGGGGAACAAGTGGGCATTTGGCATAGCAGCTGTAGAGACTGCAGACAAAGAGCAGCTGTCTATCCTGCCTGGCTTGTCAGATGACCCTTCCGTGGTTGGTACCCACAAGGTGGAAGATGTCAAGTTACCTATTGCTTCTCGTGTAGTTCATCGCAGGCAATACCGCACCAACAGAGACTCCCTGCTACCCATACAGCAGCTGATTCGCCGCCTGGAGCAGCAGCTTGTCATCAGCAAGAGCCACTCGCCCTTCAACAGCCCGATATGGCCAGTGCGAAAGGAGACGGGGGAGTGGAGACTCACGGTGGATTTCCGAGGCCTGAACGAAGTGACTCCTCCAATCAGCGCAGCCGTGCCTGATATGTTGGAGCTGCAGTATGAACTGGAAACAAAGGAGGCCAAATGGTATGCCACAATTGACATTGCTAATGCTTTCTTCTCCATCCCCATTGCAGAAGAATGTAGGCCGCAGTTTGCCTTCACCTGGAGAGGAGTCCAGTACCACTGGAACAGACTGCCTCAAGGGTGGAAGCACAGCCCTACAATCTGCCACAGCATCATCCAGACTGCACTGGAGAAGGGTGGAGCTCCGGAACATCTGCAGTACATCGATGACATCATTGTATGGGGTGAGACAGCAGAGGAGGTCTTCCAGAAGGGTGAGAAGATCATTAATATCCTGTTGGATGCTGGTTTTGCCATTAAGAGAAGCAAAGTGAAAGGGCCTGCCAGAGAGATCCAGTTCCTGGGAGTTCGATGGCAGGATGGCCGACGCCACATCCCTATGGATGTGGTGAATAAAGTGGCCACTATGGTGGAACCCACTAACCGGAAGGAGACACAATCCTTCCTGGGGTTTGTGGGCTTTTGGAAGATGCACATTCCCGGGTACAGTCAAATTGTGAAACCCCTTTTTGACGTTACAAGAAAGAGGAATAACTTTGAGTGGGGACCTGAGCAGCAGGTGGCATTTGACCAGATCAAACGAGAGGTGGTCCATGCCATGGCCTTGGGACCAGTTCGAACCGGCCCAGAGATCAAGAACATTCTCTACACAGCAGCCGGTGAGAATGGTCCTAGCTGGAGCCTATGGCAGAAAGCTCCTGATGAGACAAGAGGCCGCCCACTCGGGTTCTGGAGCAAGGCGTACAAAGGCTCAGAGACCAAGTATACCCCCACAGAGAAAGAAATCCTAGCTGCCTATGAGGGAGTCAGAGCTGCCTCTGAGGTGATTGGGACGGAGTCACCACTCCTTTTAGCTCCAAGGCTTCCAGTCCTGACTTGGATGTTTAAAGGGAAGGGTTCGACTCCGCACCATGCCACAGATGCCACTTGGAGTAAGTGGATGGCTCTGATAACTCAGAGGGCTAGGATGGGGACTCTCGAGCGTCCAGGCATTGTGGAGGTCATCACCAACTGGCCAGAGGGCACTGACTTTGGAAAGCCAGCAGAAGAGAAGGCAGTGACCCGTGCCGAGGAAGCCCCCCCATACAGTGACCTCCCTGAGGAGGAAAAGGCATATGCTCTCTTCACAGATGGATCCTGCCGCCTGGTAGGCAGCAAGCGGAGATGGAAGGCTGCCGTCTGGAACCCCACACGCAGGGTTGCAGAGGCAAGAGATGGAGAAGGCGAATCCAGCCAGTATGCTGAGGTGAAAGCCATCCAGCTGGCCCTGGACATTGCAGAACGAGAGCAGTGGCCAATGCTATACATCTACACCGACTCATGGATGGTAGCAAATGCCTTATGGGGGTGGCTGAAGGAGTGGAAGAGAAATGATTGGCAGAGAAAAGGGAAGCCTATTTGGGCTGCTGATCTCTGGCAAGACATTTCTGCACGCCTGGACAAACTGCCAGTTAAAATCCGCCACATCAGTGCTCACATCCCAAAGAGCAGAGCCACTGAAGAGCAGCAGCATAACCACCAAGCTGACCAGGCTGCCCACATCTGCCAGATTGACCTGGACTGGAAGCACAAAGGTGAACTGTTCTTAGCTCGGTGGGCACATGACTCTTCTGGTCACCAAGGAAGAGATGCCACATACCAATGGGCCCGAGACAGGTCCGTGGACATATCCATGGAGGCCATAACTCAGGTTATCCATGAATGTGACATCTGTGCCACCATAAAGCAAGCCAAGCGCATGAAGCCTTTGTGGTACGGGGGAAGGTGGTCAAAGTACAGGTATGGGGAGGCCTGGCAGATTGATTACATCACTCTGCCTCGGTCTCGTAGTGGCAAGCAGTATGTGTTAACCATGGTGGAGGGAAGCACGGGGTGGCTGGAAACCTACCCAGTACCTCATGCTACTGCCCGTAACACCATTCTGGGCCTGCAGAGCCACATCCTGTGGAGACACGGTACCCCAGAGAGGATTGAGTCAGACAATGGGACCCATTTCAAGAACCACCTTGTAAGCAACTGGGCAAAAGAGCATGGGATAGAATGGGTTTATCACATCCCATACTACCCACAGGCTGCAGGAAAGATTGAGCGACACAATGGTCTGCTGAAAACCACCCTGAAGGCTATGGGAGGTGGAACTCTCAGAAACTGGGAGAAGCACCTTGCAGAAGCCACTTGGCTGGTGAACAGCAGGGGATCAGTTAACAGAGCTGGTCCTGCTCAGTCTGCCCTACTGCCCACAGTTGAGGGAGATGGAGTTCCTGTAGTCTGTGAAAGGAATCTACTGGGAAAGACTGTGTGGGTTGCTCCTGCCTCTGGTGGGGGAAAACCTATCAAAGGGGTGGTATCTGCAGAGGGTCCTGGTCACACATACTGGGTGATGATGGAAACTGGTGTTATCGAGTGTGTCCCTCAGAGAAATCTCTCTTTAGCTGAAAAGGTTTTGAAATCTCAGAGTTGATTCCATGTGTTCCAGATACTTTCAGGTTATCTTGTATTATAGTTGTATAATAGTTGTATCATAGTTGTGCAATACTTGTACCATAGTTGTGCAATACTTGTATTATAGTTCATAAGGGGTTACAAGTTGTTTTTGTAGTTATACTCTCACCACTACACGGCGTCCAACAGAACCTACATGACAGCAGCAGCTATCCAGAGTCCTACAACATCGCATCACACCACGGCGTCCAACCAGAACCCTGCATCTGATTCGTCACTGATGCCCTGCAGTGAGAGACTGTTCCTGATTTCCCTCCAGAGGATGTCTACAGCCATCTCATCTACACCTGTTCCCCTGATGCCAGACATGAAGAGACTGTTCCTGATGTTTTCTTCGCAGAGGGAAAAGACTCTTTCCTGAGTACCAACAAGAACTGTTCCTGATTCACTGACTTTTCTTCCGTTCCTGCCCTGCTCACATCTCAGCAACCTGCACCGGACCAGAGGAACACATCGCCTTGGGATACAGCCGGGGACCAAGAAGGACTTCACGAACTCTTAACCCATGGACACTTTTCCCATCTTTGGAGAAGAAGACTGTTCTTAGGAAGGTGGAAGTGGTCTAACCAAGGGGTGGAATGTATAGGGTTAACACTCCTGGGGGAGTGACCCTGAACCTGACCCTAGGGGTCTTGGCCCCTCCTCAGGGGTGGGCCACACTCCAGGTGATGGTTAGCCCACTCCCCCCACTTCCTGTGGTATAAAAGACAGGAGTTCTCCTGTCTCTTCCTCTTTTCGCCCTCTTGCTCCCTACCTGCGTTCATGACCGCACACACACACTGATACTGCATACAAGCCGCGAGGCAGAGACACCATCACACTACTCGGGTTGTATCCATCCCTGTTTTTGTATTTTGCTGTTTTTCCCTTCCTTATCCTTTGTAAACTCCCCTACCTCCAATCCCTTTTTCTAAGTTATTGTTAAACTTTTCCTTTTTAACTTCCAAATCGAGTGAGATTGATTTATTGGGGTGTCCCTACCTTTATCTCTCTCCCTGTCTTTTGGGGAAAGGAGGGGGAGGAGGGGAGGGCACTCTATAAATTCTATAAATTGTCATTGGGTCTACCAAATTTATAAGAGTCTCTGGGAACTTGCATTTGAACCCAAGACACTCCCTCACACACTGGCAAAAGAAACTTTCTCCTAGCTGCTTTCCTTTGAAGCAGAAACACGTTTACATCCTAGCCCCATTGAAGAACCATAGAAATTCGGTATACAAAAAGCACTCATTCTGCTTATATACCCAGCCAGGAATGGCCTAGCCTGGAATCCCCTGCACCATTCTGCAGCTTTCCAGCTCCCTCACACACTGGCAAAAGAAACTTTCTCCTAGCTGCTTTCCT
Organism: Pogoniulus pusillus; assembly: GCF_015220805.1. Taxonomy (NCBI): domain Eukaryota; kingdom Metazoa; phylum Chordata; class Aves; order Piciformes; family Lybiidae; genus Pogoniulus; species Pogoniulus pusillus. The sequence continues at coordinate 33,441 of NW_026974561.1, forward strand.
TTGAAGCAGAAACACTTTTACATCCTAGCCCCTTTGAAGAGCCATAGAAATGCCCTTTAGAAAAAGCACTCCTTCTGCTTATAGACCCAGCCAGGAATGGCCTAGCCTGGAATCCCCTGCACCATTCTGCAGCTTTCTAGCTCCCTCACACACTGGCAAAAGAAACTTTCTCCTAGCTGCTTTCCTTTGAAGCAGAAACACGTTCACATCCTAGCCCCATTGAAGAACCATAGAAATTCTGTTTACAAAAAGCACTCCTTCTGCTTATATACCCAGCCAGGAATGGCCTAGCCTGGAATCCCCTTCACCATTCTGTAGCTTTCCAGCTCCCTCACACACTGGCAAAAGAAACTTTCTCCTAGCTGCTTTCCTTTGAAGCAGAAACACGTTTACATCCTAGCCCCATTGAAGAACCATAGAAATTCGGTATACAAAAAGCAGTCATTCTGCTTATATACCCAGCCAGAAATGGCCTAGCCTGGAATCCCCTACACCATTCTGCAGCTTTCCAGCTGCGTCACACACTGGCAAAAGAAACTTTCTCCTAGCTGCTTTCCTTTGAAGCAGAAACACGTTTACATCCTAGCCCTATTGAAGAACCATAGAAATTCGCTTTGCAAAAAGCACTCCTTCTGCTTATAGACCCAGTCAGGAATGACCTAGCCTGGAATCCCCTACACCATTCTGCAGCTTTCCAGCTGCGTCACACACTGGCAAAAGAAACTTTCTCCTAGCTGCTTTCCTTTGAAGCAGAAACACGTTTACATCCTAGCCCTATTGAAGAACCATAGAAATTGCTTTAGCAAAAAGCACTCCTTCTGCTTATAGACCCAGTCAGGAATGACCTAGCCTGGAATCCCCTACACCATTCTGCAGCTTTCCAGCTGCGTCACACACTGGCAAAAGAAACTTTCTCCTAGCTGCTTTCCTTTGAAGCAGAAACACGTTTACATCCTAGCCCCATTGAAGAACCATAGAAATGCCGTTAAGAAAAAGCACTCCTTCTGCTTATAGACCCAGCCAGGAATGGCCTAGCCTGGAATCCCCTGCACCATTCTGCAGCTTTCCAGCTCCCTCACACACTGGCAAAAGAAACTTTCTCCTAGCTGCTTTCCTTTGAAGCAGAAACACGTTCACATCCTAGCCCCATTGAAGAACCATAGAAATTCGGTTTACAAAAAGCACTCCTTCTGCTTATATACCCAGCCAGGAATGGCCTAGCCTGGAATCCCCTGCACCATTCTGTAGCTTTCCAGCTCCCTCACACACTGGCAAAAGAAACTTTCTCCTAGCTGCTTTCCTTTGAAGCAGAAACACGTTTACATCCTAGCCCCATTGAAGAACCATAGAAATTCGGTATACAAAAAGCACTCATTCTGCTTATATACCCAGCCAGGAATGGCCTAGCCTGGAATCCCCTACACCATTCTGCAGCTTTCCAGCTGCGTCACACACTGGCAAAAGAAACTTTCTCCTAGCTGCTTTCCTTTGAAGCAGAAACACGTTTACATCCTATCCCTATTGAAGAACCATAGAAATTCGCTTTGCAAAAAGCACTCCTTCTGCTTATAGACCCAGTCAGGAATGACCTAGCCTGGAATCCCCTACACCATTCTGCAGCTTTCCAGCTGCGTCACACACTGGCAAAAGAAACTTTCTCCTAGCTGCTTTCCTTTGAAGCAGAAACACGTTTACATCCTAGCCCCATTGAAGAACCATAGAAATGCCGTTAAGAAAAAGCACTCCTTCTGCTTATAGACCCAGCCAGGAACGGCCTAGCCTGGAATCCCTTCCATCATTCTGTAGCTTTCCAGCTCCCTCACACACTGGCAAAAGAAACTTTCTCCTAGCTGCTTTCCTTTGAAGCAGAAACACGTTTACATCCTAGCCCCATTGAAGAACCATAGAAATTCGGTTCAGAAAAAGCACTCATTCTGCTTATATACCCAGCCAGGGATGGCCTAGCCTGGAATCCCCTGCACCATTCTGTAGCTTTCCAGCTCCCTCACACACTGGCAAAAGAAACTTTCTCCTAGCTGCTTTCCTTTGAAGCAGAAACACGTTTACATCCTAGCCCCATTGAAGAACCATAGAAATTCGGTATACAAAAAGCACTCATTCTGCTTATAGACCCAGCCAGGAATGGCCTAGCCTGGAATCCCCTGCACCATTCTGCAGCTTTCCAGCTCCCTCACACACTGGCAAAAGAAACTTTCTCCTAGCTGCTTTCCTTTGAAGCAGAAACACGTTCACATCCTAGCCCCATTGAAGAACCATAGAAATTCGGTTTACAAAAAGCACTCCTTCTGCTTATATACCCAGCCAGGAATGGCCTAGCCTGGAATCCCCTGCACCATTCTGTAGCTTTCCAGCTCCCTCACACACTGGCAAAAGAAACTTTCTCCTAGCTGCTTTCCTTTGAAGCAGAAACACGTGTACATCCTAGCCCCATTGAAGAACCATAGAAATTCGGTATACAAAAAGCACTCATTCTGCTTATATACCCAGCCAGGAATGGCCTAGCCTGGAATCCCCTGCACCATTCTGCAGCTTTCCAGCTCCCTCACACACTGGCAAAAGAAACTTTCTCCTAGCTGCTTTCCTTTGAAGCAGAAACACGTTTACATCATAGCCCCATTGAAGAACCATAGAAAGGCCGTTTAGAAAAAGCACTCCTTCTGCTTATAGACCCAGTCAGGAATGATCTAGCCTGGAATCCCCTACACCATTCTGCAGCTTTCCAGTTGCGTCACACACTGGCAAAAGAAACTTTCTCCTAGCTGCTTTCCTTTGAAGCAGAAACACGTTTACATCCTATCCCTATTGAAGAACCATAGAAATTCGCTTTGCAAAAAGCACTCCTTCTGCTTATAGACCCAGTCAGGAATGACCTAGCCTGGAATCCCCTACACCATTCTGCAGCTTTCCAGCTGCGTCACACACTGGCAAAAGAAACTTTCTCCTAGCTGCTTTCCTTTGAAGCAGAAACACGTTTACATCCTAGCCCCACTGAAGAACCATAGAAATTCGCTTTGCAAAAAGCACTCCTTCTGCTTATAGACCCAGTCAGGAATGGCCTAGCCCGGAATCCCCTACACCATTCTGCAGCTTTCCAGTTGCGTCACACACTGGCAAAAGAAACTTTCTCCTAGCTGCTTTCCTTTGAAGCAGAAACACGTTTACATCCTAGCCCCACTGAAGAACCATAGAAAGGCCGTTTAGAAAAAGCACTCCTTCTGCTTATAGACCCAGTCAGGAATGACCTAGCCTGGAGTCCCCTACACCATTCTGCAGCTTTCCAGTTGCGTCACACACTGGCAAAAGAAACTTTCTCCTAGCTGCTTTCCTTTGAAGCAGAAACACGTTTACATCCTATCCCTATTGAAGAACCATAGAAATTCGCTTTGCAAAAAGCACTCCTTCTGCTTATAGACCCAGTCAGGAATGACCTAGCCTGGAATCCCCTACACCATTCTGCAGCTTTCCAGCTGCGTCACACACTGGCAAAAGAAACTTTCTCCTAGCTGCTTTCCTTTGAAGCAGAAACACGTTTACATCCTATCCCCATTGAAGACCCATAGAAAGGCCGTTTAGAAAAAGCACTCCTTCTGCTTATAGACCCAGTCAGGAATGACCTAGCCTGGAGTCCCCTACACCATTCTGCAGCTTTCCAGCTGCGTCACACACTGGCAAAAGAAACTTTCTCCTAGCTGCTTTCCTTTGAAGCAGAAACACGTTTACATCCTAGCCCTATTGAAGAACCATAGAAATTCGTTTAGAAAAAGCACTCCTTCTGCTTATAGACCCAGCCAGGAATGGCCTAGCCTGGAATCCCCTTCACCATTCTGTAGCTTTCCAGCTCCCTCACACACTGGCAAAAGAAACTTTCTCCTAGCTGCTTTCCTTTGAAGCAGAAACACGTTTACATCCTAGCCCCATTGAAGAACCATAGAAATTCGGTTTACAAAAAGCACTCATTCTGCTTATAGACCCAGCCAGGAATGGCCTAGCCTGGAATCCCCTGCACCATTCTGCAGCTTTCCAGCTCCCTCACACACTGGCAAAAGAAACTTTCTCCTAGCTGCTTTCCTTTGAAGCAGAAACACGTTTACATCCTAGCCCCATTGAAGAACCATAGAAATGCCGTTTAGAAAAAGCACTCCTTCTGCTTATAGACCCAGTCAGGAATGACCTAGCCTGGAATCCCCTACACCATTCTGCAGCTTTCCAGCTGCGTCACACACTGGCAAAAGAAACTTTCTCCTAGCTGCTTTCCTTTGAAGCAGAAACACGTTTACATCCTAGCCCCATTGAAGAACCATAGAAATTCGGTTTGCAAAAAGCACTCCTTCTGCTTATAGACCCAGTCAGGAATGACCTAGCCTGGAATCCCCTACACCATTCTGCAGCTTTCCAGCCTCGTCACACACTGGCAAAAGAAACTTTCTCCTAGCTGCTTTCCTTTGAAGCAGAAACACGTTTACATCCTAGCCCCATTGAAGAACCATAGAAATGCCGTTAAGAAAAAGCACTCCTTCTGCTTATAGACCCAGCCAGGAACGGCCTAGCCTGGAATCCCTTCCATCATTCTGTAGCTTTCCAGCTCCCTCACACACTGGCAAAAGAAACTTTCTCCTAGCTGCTTTCCTTTGAAGCAGAAACACGTTTACATCCTAGCCCCATTGAAGAACCATAGAAATTCGGTTTACAAAAAGCACTCATTCTGCTTATAGACCCAGCCAGGAATGGCCTAGCCTGGAATCCCCTGCACCATTCTGTAGCTTTCCAGCTCCCTCACACACTGGCAAAAGAAACTTTCTCCTAGCTGCTTTCCTTTGAAGCAGAAACACGTTTACATCCTAGCCCCATTGAAGAACCATAGAAATTCGGTATACAAAAAGCACTCATTCTGCTTATAGACCCAGCCAGGAATGGCCTAGCCTGGAATCCCCTGCACCATTCTGCAGCTTTCCAGCTCCCTCACACACTGGCAAAAGAAACTTTCTCCTAGCTGCTTTCCTTTGAAGCAGAAACACGTTTACATCCTAGCCCCATTGAAGAACCATAGAAATTCGGTTTGCAAAAAGCACTCCTTCTGCTTATAGACCCAGCCAGGAATGGCCTAGCCTGGAATCCCCTGCACCATTCTGCAGCTTTCCAGCTCCCTCACACACTGGCAAAAGAAACTTTCTCCTAGCTGCTTTCCTTTGAAGCAGAAACACGTTTACATCCTAGCCCCATTGAAGAACCATAGAAATGCCGTTTAGAAAAAGCACTCCTTCTGCTTATAGACCCAGTCAGGAATGACCTAGCCTGGAATCCCCTACACCATTCTGCAGCTTTCCAGCCTCGTCACACACTGGCAAAAGAAACTTTCTCCTAGCTGCTTTCCTTTGAAGCAGAAACACGTTTACATCCTAGCCCCATTGAAGAACCATAGAAATGCCGTTTAGAAAAAGCACTCCTTCTGCTTATATACCCAGCCAGGAATGGCCTAGCCTGGAATCCCCTGCACCATTCTGTAGCTTTCCAGCTCCCTCACACACTGGCAAAAGAAACTTTCTCCTAGCTGCTTTCCTTTGAAGCAGAAACACGTTTACATCCTAGCCCCTTTGAAGAACCATAGAAATGCCCTTTAGAAAAAGCACTCCTTCTGCTTATAGACCCAGCCAGGAATGGCCTAGCCTGGAATCCCCTACACCATTCTGCAGCTTTCCTAGCTCCCTCACACACTGGCAAAAGAAACTTTCTCCTAGCTGCTTTCCTTTGAAGCAGAAACACGTTTACATCCTAGCCCCATTGAAGAACCATAGAAATGCCGTTTAGAAAAAGCACTCCTTCTGCTTATAGACCCAGTCAGGAATGACCTAGCCTGGAATCCCCTACACCATTCTGCAGCTTTCCAGCTGCGTCACACACTGGCAAAAGAAACTTTCTCCTAGCTGCTTTCCTTTGAAGCAGAAACACGTTTACATCCTAGCCCCATTGAAGAACCATAGAAATGCCGTTTAGAAAAAGCACTCCTTCTGCTTATAGACCCAGCCAGGAACGGCCTAGCCTGGAATCCCCTTCCATCATTCTGTAGCTTTCCAGCTCCCTCACACACTGGCAAAAGAAACTTTCTCCTAGCTGCTTTCCTTTGAAGCAGAAACACGTTTACATCCTAGCCCCATTGAAGAACCATAGAAATTCGGTTTACAAAAAGCACTCATTCTGCTTATATACCCAGCCAGGAATGGCCTAGCCTGGAATCCCCTGCACCATTCTGTAGCTTTCCAGCTCCCTCACACACTGGCAAAAGAAACTTTCTCCTAGCTGCTTTCCTTTGAAGCAGAAACACGTTTACATCCTAGCCCCATTGAAGAACCATAGAAATTCGTTATACAAAAAGCACTCATTCTGCTTATAGACCCAGCCAGGAATGGCCTAGCCTGGAATCCCCTGCACCATTCTGCAGCTTTCCAGCTCCCTCACACACTGGCAAAAGAAACTTTCTCCTAGCTGCTTTCCTTTGAAGCAGAAACACGTTTACATCCTAGCCCCATTGAAGAACCATAGAAATTCGTTTACAAAAAGCACTCATTCTGCTTATAGACCCAGCCAGGAATGGCCTAGCCTGGAATCCCCTGCACCATTCTGCAGCTTTCCAGCTCCCTCACACACTGGCAAAAGAAACTTTCTCCTAGCTGCTTTCCTTTGAAGCAGAAACACGTTTACATCCTAGCCCCATTGAAGAACCATAGAAATGCCGTTTAGGAAAAGCACTCCTTCTGCTTATAGACCCAGTCAGGAATGACCTAGCCTGGAATCCCCTACACCATTCTGCAGCTTTCCAGCCTCGTCACACACTGGCAAAAGAAACTTTCTCCTAGCTGCTTTCCTTTGAAGCAGAAACACGTTTACATCCTAGCCCCATTGAAGAACCATAGAAATGCCGTTAAGAAAAAGCACTCCTTCTGCTTATAGACCCAGCCAGGAACGGCCTAGCCTGGAATCCCTTCCATCATTCTGTAGCTTTCCAGCTCCCTCACACACTGGCAAAAGAAACTTTCTCCTAGCTGCTTTCCTTTGAAGCAGAAACACGTTTACATCCTAGCCCCATTGAAGAACCATAGAAATTCGGTTTACAAAAAGCACTCATTCTGCTTATATACCCAGCCAGGAATGGCCTAGCCTGGAATCCCCTGCACCATTCTGTAGCTTTCCAGCTCCCTCACACACTGGCAAAAGAAACTTTCTCCTAGCTGCTTTCCTTTGAAGCAGAAACACGTTTACATCCTAGCCCCATTGAAGAACCATAGAAATTCGGTTACAAAAAGCACTCATTCTGCTTATAGACCCAGCCAGGAATGGCCTAGCCTGGAATCCCCTGCACCATTCTGCAGCTTTCCAGCTCCCTCACACACTGGCAAAAGAAACTTTCTCCTAGCTGCTTTCCTTTGAAGCAGAAACACGTTTACATCCTAGCCCCATTGAAGAACCATAGAAATTCGTATACAAAAAGCACTCATTCTGCTTATAGACCCAGCCAGGAATGGCCTAGCCTGGAATCCCCTGCACCATTCTGCAGCTTTCCAGCTCCCTCACACACTGGCAAAAGAAACTTTCTCCTAGCTGCTTTCCTTTGAAGCAGAAACACGTTTACATCCTAGCCCCATTGAAGAACCATAGAAATGCCGTTTAGAAAAAGCACTCCTTCTGCTTATAGACCCAGTCAGGAATGACCTAGCCTGGAATCCCCTACACCATTCTGCAGCTTTCCAGCCTCGTCACACACTGGCAAAAGAAACTTTCTCCTAGCTGCTTTCCTTTGAAGCAGAAACACGTTTACATCCTAGCCCCATTGAAGAACCATAGAAATGCCGTTAAGAAAAAGCACTCCTTCTGCTTATAGACCCAGCCAGGAACGGCCTAGCCTGGAATCCCTTCCATCATTCTGTAGCTTTCCAGCTCCCTCACACACTGGCAAAAGAAACTTTCTCCTAGCTGCTTTCCTTTGAAGCAGAAACACGTTTACATCCTAGCCCCATTGAAGAACCATAGAAATTCGGTTTACAAAAAGCACTCATTCTGCTTATAGACCCAGCCAGGAATGGCCTAGCCTGGAATCCCCTGCACCATTCTGCAGCTTTCCAGCTCCCTCACACACTGGCAAAAGAAACTTTCTCCTAGCTGCTTTCCTTTGAAGCAGAAACACGTTTACATCCTAGCCCCATTGAAGAACCATAGAAATTCGGTATACAAAAAGCACTCATTCTGCTTATAGACCCAGCCAGGAATGGCCTAGCCTGGAATCCCCTGCACCATTCTGCAGCTTTCCAGCTCCCTCACACACTGGCAAAAGAAACTTTCTCCTAGCTGCTTTCCTTTGAAGCAGAAACACGTTTACATCCTAGCCCCATTGAAGAACCATAGAAATGCCGTTTAGAAAAAGCACTCCTTCTGCTTATAGACCCAGCCAGGAATGGCCTAGCCTGGAATCCCCTGCACCATTCTGCAGCTTTCCAGCTCCCTCACACACTGGCAAAAGAAACTTTCTCCTAGCTGCTTTCCTTTGAAGCAGAAACACGTTTACATCCTAGCCCCTATTGAAGAACCATAGAAATTCGCTTTGCAAAAAGCACTCCTTCTGCTTATAGACCCAGTCAGGAATGGCCTAGCCTGGAATCCCCTACACCATTCTGCAGCTTTCCAGCTGCGTCACACACTGGCAAAAGAAACTTTCTCCTAGCTGCTTTCCTTTGAAGCAGAAACACGTTTACATCCTATCCCTATTGAAGAACCATAGAAATTCGCTTTGCAAAAAGCACTCCTTCTGCTTATAGACCCAGTCAGGAATGACCTAGCCTGGAATCCCCTACACCATTCTGCAGCTTTCCAGTTGCGTCACACACTGGCAAAAGAAACTTTCTCCTAGCTGCTTTCCTTTGAAGCAGAAACACGTTTACATCCTAGCCCTATTGAAGAACCATAGAAATTCGCTTTGCAAAAAGCACTCCTTCTGCTTATAGACCCAGTCAGGAATGACCTAGCCTGGAATCCCCTACACCATTCTGCAGCTTTCCAGCTGCGTCACACACTGGCAAAAGAAACTTTCTCCTAGCTGCTTTCCTTTGAAGCAGAAACACGTTTACATCCTAGCCCCATTGAAGAACCATAGAAATGCCGTTTAGAAAAAGCACTCCTTCTGCTTATAGACCCAGTCAGGAATGACCTAGCCTGGAATCCCCTACACCATTCTGCAGCTTTCCAGTTGCGTCACACACTGGCAAAAGAAACTTTCTCCTAGCTGCTTTCCTTTGAAGCAGAAACACGTTTACATCCTAGCCCCATTGAAGAACCATAGAAATTCGGTATACAAAAAGCACTCCTTCTGCTTATAGACCCAGCCAGGAATGGCCTAGCCTGGAATCCCCTGCACCATTCTGCAGCTTTCCAGCTCCCTCACACACTGGCAAAAGAAACTTTCTCCTAGCTGCTTTCCTTTGAAGCAGAAACACGTTTACATCCTAGCCCCATTGAAGAACCATAGAAATTCGATATACAAAAAGCACTCATTCTGCTTATAGACCCAGCCAGGAATGGCCTAGCCTGGAATCCCCTGCACCATTCTGTAGCTTTCCAGCTCCCTCACACACTGGCAAAAGAAACTTTCTCCTAGCTGCTTTCCTTTGAAGCAGAAACACGTTTACATCCTAGCCCCATTGAAGAACCATAGAAATTCGGTTACAAAAAGCACTCATTCTGCTTATAGACCCAGCCAGGAATGGCCTAGCCTGGAATCCCCTGCACCATTCTGTAGCTTTCCAGCTCCCTCACACACTGGCAAAAGAAACTTTCTCCTAGCTGCTTTCCTTTGAAGCAGAAACACGTTTACATCCTAGCCCCATTGAAGAACCATAGAAATTCGATATACAAAAAGCACTCATTCTGCTTATAGACCCAGCCAGGAATGGCCTAGCCTGGAATCCCCTGCACCATTCTGCAGCTTTCCAGCTCCCTCACACACTGGCAAAAGAAACTTTCTCCTAGCTGCTTTCCTTTGAAGCAGAAACACGTTTACATCCTAGCCCCATTGAAGAACCATAGAAATTCGGTTTACAAAAAGCACTCATTCTGCTTATAGACCCAGCCAGGAATGGCCTAGCCTGGAATCCCCTGCACCATTCTGCAGCTTTCCAGCTCCCTCACACACTGGCAAAAGAAACTTTCTCCTAGCTGCTTTCCTTTGAAGCAGAAACACGTTTACATCCTAGCCCCATTGAAGAACCATAGAAATGCCGTTTAGAAAAAGCACTCCTTCTGCTTATAGACCCAGTCAGGAATGACCTAGCCTGGAATCCCCTACACCATTCTGCAGCTTTCCAGCCTCGTCACACACTGGCAAAAGAAACTTTCTCCTAGCTGCTTTCCTTTGAAGCAGAAACACGTTTACATCCTAGCCCCATTGAAGAACCATAGAAATGCCGTTTAGAAAAAGCACTCCTTCTGCTTATAGACCCAGCCAGGAATGGCCTAGCCTGGAATCCCCTTCATCATTCTGTAGCTTTCCAGCTCCCTCACACACTGGCAAAAGAAACTTTCTCCTAGCTGCTTTCCTTTGAAGCAGAAACACGTTTACATCCTAGCCCCATTGAAGAACCATAGAAATTCGGTTTACAAAAAGCACTCATTCTGCTTATATACCCAGCCAGGAATGGCCTAGCCTGGAATCCCCTGCACCATTCTGTAGCTTTCCAGCTCCCTCACACACTGGCAAAAGAAACTTTCTCCTAGCTGCTTTCCTTTGAAGCAGAAACACGTTTACATCCTAGCCCCATTGAAGAACCATAGAAATTCGGTTTACAAAAAGCACTCATTCTGCTTATAGACCCAGCCAGGAATGGCCTAGCCTGGAATCCCCTGCACCATTCTGCAGCTTTCCAGCTCCCTCACACACTGGCAAAAGAAACTTTCTCCTAGCTGCTTTCCTTTGAAGCAGAAACACGTTTACATCCTAGCCCCATTGAAGAACCATAGAAATTCGGTATACAAAAAGCACTCATTCTGCTTATAGACCCAGTCAGGAATGACCTAGCCTGGAATCCCCTACACCATTCTGCAGCTTTCCAGCTGCGTCACACACTGGCAAAAGAAACTTTCTCCTAGCTGCTTTCCTTTGAAGCAGAAACACGTTTACATCCTAGCCCTATTGAAGAACCATAGAAATTCGCTTTGCAAAAAGCACTCCTTCTGCTTATAGACCCAGTCAGGAATGACCTAGCCTGGAATCCCCTACACCATTCTGCAGCTTTCCAGCTGCGTCACACACTGGCAAAAGAAACTTTCTCCTAGCTGCTTTCCTTTGAAGCAGAAACACGTTTACATCCTAGCCCTATTGAAGAACCATAGAAATTCGCTTTGCAAAAAGCACTCCTTCTGCTTATAGACCCAGTCAGGAATGACCTAGCCTGGAATCCCCTACACCATTCTGCAGCTTTCCAGCTGCGTCACACACTGGCAAAAGAAACTTTCTCCTAGCTGCTTTCCTTTGAAGCAGAAACACGTTTACATCCTAGCCCCATTGAAGAACCATAGAAATTCGCTGTGCAAAAAGCACTCCTTCTGCTTATAGACCCAGCCAGGAATGGCCTAGCCTGGAATCCCCTGCACCATTCTGTAGCTTTCCAGCTCCCTCACACACTGGCAAAAGAAACTTTCTCCTAGCTGCTTTCCTTTGAAGCAGAAACACGTTTACATCCTAGCCCCATTGAAGAACCATAGAAATTCGGTATACAAAAAGCACTCATTCTGCTTATAGACCCAGCCAGGAATGGCCTAGCCTGGAATCCCCTGCACCATTCTGCAGCTTTCCAGCTCCCTCACACACTGGCAAAAGAAACTTTCTCCTAGCTGCTTTCCTTTGAAGCAGAAACACGTTTACATCCTAGCCCTATTGAAGAACCATAGAAATGCCGTTTAGAAAAAGCACTCCTTCTGCTTATAGACCCAGCCAGGAATGGCCTAGCCTGGAATCCCCTTCACCATTCTGTAGCTTTCCAGCTCCCTCACACACTGGCAAAAGAAACTTTCTCCTAGCTGCTTTCCTTTGAAGCAGAAACACGTTTACATCCTAGCCCCATTGAAGAACCATAGAAATTCGATATACAAAAAGCACTCATTCTGCGTGTAGACCCAGCCAGGAATGGCCTAGCCTGGAATCCCCTGCACCATTCTGCAGCTTTCCAGCTCCCTCACACACTGGCAAAAGAAACTTTCTCCTAGCTGCTTTCCTTTGAAGCAGAAACACGTTTACATCCTAGCCCCATTGAAGAACCATAGAAATTCGGTTTACAAAAAGCACTCATTCTGCTTATATACCCAGCCAGGAATGGCCTAGCCTGGAATCCACTGTTGGAGGTCGGAGACCGGTGCGGCGAGAGATCGGGGCACTGAGAGTCGACTCTGTGGCTTCTGCGCAGCAGTGCAATTTATTAGGGCGATACAGCGACCTTTATAGCCCCCAAAAGGGGGTGTAGACAACTGACTTAGTTCAAGATTGGTACAAGTGGAGGGTACAGATTGGCTCCAGGTTAAGTGTAAGGCAGAGATAGGTTAACTTACAGTAAACACCTTAAGGATCCCACCCAGGGGGGGTGGCCAGAGTCAGCCCCCTGGGCCGTGCCCACCTCAGAGGCGGGCAGATTCCACCCCCTGACAGCTGTGCGTGGGCTGCTCATAGTTGCAGGCTCAGGCCCCTGGGAGCCTCAAGGCTCCAAGGACACTTCTCATCACAGGGTCTGATGTTTACCTTTCATGCTCCGCTGCGGGAGGAAGCTTCCCACAATACCCCCTTCTTTTCTTTTGAGCAACCCACGTTTGATTTTAAACGAGCTGTGCTCAGTGGGAGCGCAGGTCAATGGTGCTAAAGTAAAGAGAATACATTTGTTAAGAATTTTGCTAGTGACAACAATCTGGCAAACCAGCCACCCAAGCTTAGCTAATGATCCCAAAAGCTATTTCTGCAAGCGACAGTGAGTCAAATGTTCAAAAACCCAAAAGTCCAGACGAACATCACAGCTTCTGGAGGGTGCAAGTCTGTCACGTCTTCATTAGCTCACTGTGGTAGCCGATGTTGTGGGCGAGCGAATTGTTCAGTATCTCTCCATAGCTTTAAGTTCACTTCATACTTCTCAGAGATCTTGATGTTCCCAGTGCAGTCCTCGGCTATGAGCTGCGTCTGACGATTGTGCTTAAGAACTACCAACCCCCAAATACAATACAAGAGTGCGTCTTAGATGTTGCTTTCAGGCTATTCTACTTAGGCCTTTTCCCACAGCTCTCGATTCACTTCAAGAATTTGGAGCAGTGTTTTTTCATCCCTTGCAGGGCCCTTGCAAGAGATAAAGAAATCACTTGCCATCTTATGCCAATTTTAAGTGGGCTTTGGCCTTCACCAAAGGGACCAGACCGAATCTATTCCATTAAGCTACAATCACTGAAGCTCATGAAAATACCCAAATTCATTAGCCAAGATCCAATGCCTTATAATCCAAATACTCATGATCATCATCTCTATGACTCTCCCAAGATCTTACCACAATTCTGCCATCTGAGCAAGATTTTCTGCTCACTTCATGAAAGGACAAACCAATCATATTCAAGTTGGTATCCACCTTAGGGCCTGTACAGACAGGTGATAAAGCATAATACGAACATATTCAATACCTAAGCTGATAAATCCACTGATCTTACTTGTATGATGTCCAAAAAAGGCTGTAGTGTTTCTCCATGCCTCTCTTCTTATTTTACTAGCTCCTCTTCCACCTCGCCCCCTTTTCCTCTTTTTTTTTTTTTTTTTTTTTTTTTTATATAAAAGACAAAATTCTACATTTCTATACGTTAAAGAAAAAAAAATAATCATATAACTATAATACTGTCTTAACTTATAAGCCTAGTAGAAAAGGAAAAGAAAAAAGGTGTGTGAGTGAGTGTGTAAAAGAGAATATGGTACCATATTATCCTTAGTATAGAAAAAGTGAGTAGGGACTTATAAGTATACAATATGATGCCTTACCATAGTATATCAGTATAATATCTATCAAAAGCTAATTATGTTCTATCATGATTGCCTAAGAATTACTGCATTAACATTATCCTAAAAATTCAATATTATTAATAAGCATCAGCACCTTATCCAACAAATGTCCAAAATACAAAATATATTACAATTAAAGTCAAAAACAACGGTAAAATTCCAGAGTCCAACATAGTCATCAAGACCCCAGTCTATATCTAGAGAAATCAATGGGCTGGTTGAAGGTACAATATGGCCTGCAGCAAGTTGTTCTTCGACGAGCTTGTGTGCTTCTTGCAGCCGTTCCTTTCGCAGCGGCCACTGATCTATCCAGATCGGTGTATTAGAAAGCCACTGGAGTTTGATTATGGGCGGCTGCCGTCCAGTGGCCGCTGCTGAAAAATTACCTGCGGAGTAGTCATCACAACTCCCATCTGTGTCATGACATCCCTACCAATCAGCGCATTTACACCTCGCGGGAGAGGTGCGATGGTTGCAAAGACGTGGCCTGTCCTGTCATCTATGGTTATACTGATTCGCTGTGAGCTTGTCAGAGTCTGAGATACTCCACCAATACCTTCAATACCGTCTTTAGCTGGGCCTGCTGGCCAGTGCGAGGGCCAGGCAGATATGGAAAAAATGGTTATATCGGCACCTGTATCTAGGAGAACGTCCATGGTTATTGTGTCCTGACCATTACTAATGATAGCTGATGCAAGTGGTCGTCTATTCAGGGACAGGGTCAGCATGGCTAGGCCACCCGTAGATCCAAAACCCTGATCTCCTCTTTGTGGCAAGGCGCGGCCCTGGGCCACGTCCTGCAGCAGGTTGGTCAGGGGCACCAGTTGAGCAATGCGACTGCCTTCCGGCACCACGATAGGTGGGTTGTTAGTGTATGCGACAATTTGTATGATACCGGTGTAGTCTTCATCAATCACCCCGGGAACAATCATTAATCCCTTCAGCCCGGCAGAAGATCTTCCCAGGAGTAATGCGCCAGTGGGCTTGCCATTTATCATTAATGGGCCTTTCATGGAGGTGGCAATAGGGACCTGGGCGGTTGTCAATCAAAGTGATGCTTACTGCTGTTGTAAGATCCAGCCCGAGGCTGCCGGAGGTTGCTGGGCAGATAGCATCACTGGGGCAGCAACTTGTGTCCTCGCGCGGCTGCCTGCCGCGCTGCGCTGGTAGTTTCCCGAGCGCTTGCAGGCCGCAGTTGCATGAGAGTCAAGTTGGCAGTGGTCACACCAAACTGCAGCCTGTGGGCAATCATCGCGCGCGTGCCCAGTTAGACCGCAGCGGAAGCAGGGGTTCCGCGGGTTGTTGTCTCGGCAGCCACGATTCCCTGCATCTGCGGATCGCAGTGCTGCCATTACGAGCTGCGTGTGCTTATCTAGAAGTTGATCCATTTGGGTTGCAACAAATGTCTGCTGCTGGTTTGTAGGCATTCGAGCAACTCGCTCCAACATATCGTCCACTGAGGCTTCCCTAGGCAGAATGGACAACAGCTGCTTGGTCTTATTATTAGCATTCTCAAAAGCTAGGGTTCGAAAAAAGGCTTGTCTGGTTGCAGCATCTAACTCAGTGGCTGCTTCGACTGCAGCTGCTAGTCTATCAATGAAATGGTTGTAGTCCTCACTCAAGCCTTGCTTAACAGCGGTATAGCTGGGTGCTTTTGGCTCTGTAGGCACCATATTAAAAGCTGCTCTGGCAGTTGTCATGGATGCATGATGCCACTCAAAGGGATGACGTATCTGGGCATCCAGCGAGCTGAAAGCCCCTTTTCCCAGCAGTATATCTGCTTGAACATTGAGTAAGGGGTCGCCTAGTTGTCGTGGCTGCTCCACCACCTTCCTGCACTCATCGCGCCATGCCCTTTCCCACAACATAAACTGGGATGGTGTTAAAATCAGTCTCGCAACAGTCTCACAATCTGCTGGGCATAGCACATAGGCGGAGAAGATGTAATTCAGCAATTGCTTAGTCGGTTGTGAGTGTAAGCCATGGGAAGATACTGCTGTTTTCAACTGCATAAGCAGTTTCCAATCAAGAGCCGTGTGAGTGGCTCCTGGCTGTCCATCTGCGGTCCGTGCTGCCACAACTGGGAATGCCGCTGCACCCTCCAGAGCAGCAGCTGCCTCCCAATCACCTTGTAACAAGGCGTCGCGAATAACGGCACGCCACCGATGTTGTGGACCAACGGGTGTAAGCTGGAGAGTCTTCCCGGTGATCTCTGTAGCTTGTGGTGCCGCCAGGGGCTGGGCATTGCCAGAAGGCATTATTCTAAGTTTCTGCAAGTCGTCGGCAACATTGTCAATAGTGTCGTCGGCATCGGACTGTGAGGAGTCGCTAGCGTCCGAGTTAATCACAGGCGGCGGTTCCCGGGCTTGAGAGGAAGGACCGGCTTCCGCGGCGGAAGTCCAACTCGGGCCCGCTGCAGCCGGGGGGGCGGGTCGGAATGTAGCAAAAGGAGTTTGCGCCGGACGTGGCGAGATGGTAGCGGAAGCCGGGAGTGGGGAAAACGGACCACTGTAGGGCGGTGGCGCTGGGAGCGGGGGGGCAGACGGCTGCACCGGAACGGCAGGGATGGTAGGAATGTTTTGGGGAATTGGTGCCGCTGGCATCGGAGGTGCTGGTGGTTGCACTGGAACGGCAGGAACGTCGGGAACGTCTTGAGGCAGCGCAGGGTATAACGAAGGGTCCTGAGCCGGCGGCACCGGCTGCATTGGGACGTCCTGCTGAGGCGGCACCGGCTGCATTGGGACATCCTGCTGGGGCGCTGCTGGCTGCGTCGGAGTGTTTGAAGTTGGCGGCGCTGGTTGCTGAAGCGCTGCTGGCTGCGTTGGAGTGTTTGAAGTTGGCAGCACCGGTTGCTGGGGCGCTGCTGGCTGCGTCGGAGCGTTTGGAGTTGGCGGCGCTGGTTGCTGAAGCGCTACTGGCTGCGTCGGGGCGTTTGGAGTTGGCAACACTGGTTGCTGGGGCGCTGCTGGCTGCGTCGGAGTGTTTGGAGTTGGCGGCGCTGGTTGCTGAAGCGCTGCTGGCAGCATCGGAACAGTAGATGCACTGGGGAGAGTCATCAAAGGCACCACCGTGCCTGGAGAAATTTTCAGGTCGGAAAAGAGAGAGCTAGCTGGGGTAACCATTGCCTCTAGTGGTCTCTCCCCCCGAGTGTCCAAGCCGTCAGCAAGCCGTGCTGCTGCTGTAGCTGCAAGGGTCTGTTCCAGTCTGTATTTCTTCAAGCAATTGATGACATCACGCCATTGCTTCTGTACGCTTTTGGCTGTTTTGTCACCGTCAATAGCCTGGTCAAAAATAGTATCGCCACAGCGGCGCCATTCAGATTCATCAAAGAGAGAGTCTGAAGTTTGAAAGTGTCCTCTTACTAGTCCATATGCTACTAAGGAAGTCAATTTTTTCTTTGACATGGAAACTCCTCGCTTTTCCAAAAAGTTCAAGAGGAGAGAAATTGCTACTTGTTTATCCAAAAGTGCTTGTGTGGTCGGTTCGCCAGCTCCCCAAAGGGAGTCACCAATACTTTGAAAAAACCGCGGAAGAAGGGAGGGGCGGCTGGGAGGTTCCATGGTAACGGCAAGGTTCCGTAAGCGCGCGGAAGAAGAGAAAAAAAAAAAAGGAAGGAAGGAAGGGGGGGGGGGGGTGTGTGTGGGCGGTGCGTTTGCCTTCCGGCGGCAACTGCCCTGGGGGGATCTGACTATGCACGATCACTGCCCCCAGAAGTGCCCATCTATATGGTCACACCTGTCGTCACACCAGTTGCCGTTATTAAAATTTTTGCCCCCATTTATGGGCGGCGACTCTTCTTTTTTTTTTTTTTTTTTTTTTTTTTTTTTTTTAATAAACGCCTATCTATATAGGCCGTCCGTATCGGCAGACACCTTTCCCTTGGTTAGTAACGGGTTTAACGAGGGGGAAAGAAAAAGAGAAAAAAAAAAAAAAAAGGAAAAAAAAGGAAAAATAGAAAGAAAGAAAAAAAAAGGAAAAAAGAGAGAAAAAAAAAAGGAGACGTGTTTCCCCAGCAGGGGGTATAGTAGCGTCCGATCTCTTGCGTTTCCACCAGCTCCTTTTATGTGGAAGCCTCTATATCCTTCGTGGCCGGAAGAGGCGGGGGGGGGGGGGGGGGGGGGGGGAGCGGTCTGGCAGTTTTCTTCTCGGCCTAGCGGTGGGGGGGAAGCGGCCTGGCAGTTCTCTTCGCGGCCTGGAGGTGGGGTGGGAAGCGGCCTGGCGGTTCTCTTCGCGGCCTGGAGGTGGGGGGGGAAGCGGCCTGGCGGTTCTCTTCGCGGCCTGGAAGTGGGGGGGGAAGCGGCCTGGCAGTTCTCTTCGCGGCCTGGAGATGGGGGGGGAAGCGGCCCGGCGGTTCTCTTCGCGGCCTGGAGGTGGGGGGGGGAAGCGGCCCGGCGGTTCTCTTCGCGGCCTGGAGGTGGGGGGGGAAGCGGCCCGGCGGTTCTCTCGCGGCCTGGAGGTGGGGGGGGAAGCGGCCCGGCGGTTCTCTCGCGGCCTGGAGGTGGGGGGGGGAAGCGGCCTGGCGGTTCTCCTCGGCCTAGCGGTGGGGGGGGAGCGGCCTGGCCGTCTTCTCCTCGGCCTAGCGGTGGGGGGGGGAGCGGCCTGGCCGTCTTCTCCTCGGCCTAGCGGTGGGGGGGGAAGCGGCCCGGCCGTCTTCTCCGCGGCCTGGGGTGGGGGCCCGGGGTGCGGGTCTTCCGTACCTGGAGTTGTCCGGAGGTTCAATCGGTGTGTTCGGGCGCCATCTGTTGGAGGTCGGAGACCGGTGCGGCGAGAGATCGGGGCACTGAGAGTCGACTCTGTGGCTTCTGCGCAGCAGTGCAATTTATTAGGGCGATACAGCGACCTTTATAGCCCCCAAAAGGGGGTGTAGACAACTGACTTAGTTCAAGATTGGTACAAGTGGAGGGTACAGATTGGCTCCAGGTTAAGTGTAAGGCAGAGATAGGTTAACTTACAGTAAACACCTTAAGGATCCCACCCAGGGGGGGTGGCCAGAGTCAGCCCCCTGGGCCGTGCCCACCTCAGAGGCGGGCAGATTCCACCCCCTGACAGCTGTGCGTGGGCTGCTCATAGTTGCAGGCTCAGGCCCCTGGGAGCCTCAAGGCTCCAAGGACACTTCTCATCACAGGGTCTGATGTTTACCTTTCATGCTCCGCTGCGGGAGGAAGCTTCCCACAATCCCCTGCACCATTCTGCAGCTTCCCAGCTCCCTCACACACTGGCAAAAGAAACTTTCTCCTAGCTGCTTTCCTTTGAAGCAGAAACACGTTTACATCCTAGCCCCATTGAAGAACCATAGAAATGCCGTTTAGGAAAAGCACTCCTTCTGCTTATAGACCCAGTCAGGAATGACCTAGCCTGGAATCCCCTACACCATTCTGCAGCTTTCCAGCCTCGTCACACACTGGCAAAAGAAACTTTCTCCTAGCTGCTTTCCTTTGAAGCAGAAACACGTTTACATCCTAGCCCCACTGAAGAACCATAGAAATGCCGTTAAAAAAAGCACTCCTTCTGCTTATAGACCCAGCCAGGAACGGCCTAGCCTGGAATCCCTTCCATCATTCTGTAGCTTTCCAGCTCCCTCACACACTGGCAAAAGAAACTTTCTCCTAGCTGCTTTCCTTTGAAGCAGAAACACGTTTACATCCTAGCCCCATTGAAGAACCATAGAAATTCGGTTCAGAAAAAGCACTCATTCTGCTTATATACCCAGCCAGGAATGGCCTAGCCTGGAATCCCCTGCACCATTCTGTAGCTTTCCAGCTCCCTCACACACTGGCAAAAGAAACTTTCTCCTAGCTGCTTTCCTTTGAAGCAGAAACACGTTTACATCCTAGCCCCATTGAAGAACCATAGAAATTCGGTTTAGAAAAAGCACTCCTTCTGCTTATAGACCCAGCCAGGAATGGCCTAGCCTGGAATCCCCTGCACCATTCTGCAGCTTTCCAGCTCCCTCACACACTGGCAAAAGAAACTTTCTCCTAGCTGCTTTCCTTTGAAGCAGAAACACGTTTACATCCTAGCCCCATTGAAGAACCATAGAAATTCGGTTTACAAAAAGCACTCCTTCTGCTTATAGACCCAGCCAGGAATGGCCTAGCCTGGAATCCCCTGCACCATTCTGTAGCTTTCCAGCTCCCTCACACACTGGCAAAAGAAACTTTCTCCTAGCTGCTTTCCTTTGAAGCAGAAACACGTTTACATCCTAGCCCCATTGAAGAACCATAGAAATTCGGTATACAAAAAGCACTCATTCTGCTTATATACCCAGCCAGGAATGGCCTAGCCTGGAATCCCCTGCACCATTCTGCAGCTTTCCAGCTCCGTCACACACTGGCAAAAGAAACTTTCTCCTAGCTGCTTTCCTTTGAAGCAGAAACACGTTTACATCCTAGCCCTATTGAAGAACCATAGAAATGCCGTTTAGAAAAAGCACTCCTTCTGCTTATAGACCCAGCCAGGAATGGCCTAGCCTGGAATCCCTTCCATCATTCTGTAGCTTTCCAGCTCCCTCACACACTGGCAAAAGAAACTTTCTCCTAGCTGCTTTCCTTTGAAGCAGAAACACGTTTACATCCTAGCCCCATTGAAGAACCATAGAAATGCCGTTAAGAAAAAGCACTCCTTCTGCTTATATACCCAGCCAGGAATGGCCTAGCCTGGAATCCCCTGCACCATTCTGCAGCTTTCCAGCTCCCTCACACACTGGCAAAAGAAACTTTCTCCTAGCTGCTTTCCTTTGAAGCAGAAACACGTTTACATCCTAGCCCCATTGAAGAACCATAGAAATGCCGTTTAGAAAAAGCACTCCTTCTGCTTATAGACCCAGCCAGGAATGGCCTAGCCTGGAATCCCCTACACCATTCTGCAGCTTTCCAGCTGCGTCACACACTGGCAAAAGAAACTTTCTCCTAGCTGCTTTCCTTTGAAGCAGAAACACGTTTACATCCTAGCCCTATTGAAGAACCATAGAAATTCGCTTTGCAAAAAGCACTCCTTCTGCTTATAGACCCAGTCAGGAATGACCTAGCCTGGAATCCCCTACACCATTCTGCAGCTTTCCAGCTGCGTCACACACTGGCAAAAGAAACTTTCTCCTAGCTGCTTTCCTTTGAAGCAGAAACACGTTTACATCCTATCCCTATTGAAGAACCATAGAAATTCGCTTTGCAAAAAGCACTCCTTCTGCTTATAGACCCAGTCAGGAATGACCTAGCCTGGAATCCCCTACACCATTCTGCAGCTTTCCAGTTGCGTCACACACTGGCAAAAGAAACTTTCTCCTAGCTGCTTTCCTTTGAAGCAGAAACACGTTTACATCCTATCCCTATTGAAGAACCATAGAAATTTGCTTTGCAAAAAGCACTCCTTCTGCTTATAGACCCAGTCAGGAATGACCTAGCCTGGAATCCCCTACACCATTCTGCAGCTTTCCAGCTCCCTCACACACTGGCAAAAGAAACTTTCTCCTAGCTGCTTTCCTTTGAAGCAGAAACACGTTTACATCCTAGCCCCATTGAAGAACCATAGAAATGCCGTTTAGAAAAAGCACTCCTTCTGCTTATAGACCCAGCCAGGAATGGCCTAGCCTGGAATCCCCTGCACCATTCTGCAGCTTTCCAGCTCCGTCACACACTGGCAAAAGAAACTTTCTCCTAGCTGCTTTCCTTTGAAGCAGAAACACGTTCACATCCTAGCCCCATTGAAGAACCATAGAAATTCGGTTTACAAAAAGCACTCCTTCTGCTTATATACCCAGCCAGGAATGGCCTAGCCTGGAATCCCCTGCACCATTCTGTAGCTTTCCAGCTCCCTCACACACTGGCAAAAGAAACTTTCTCCTAGCTGCTTTCCTTTGAAGCAGAAACACGTTTACATCCTAGCCCCATTGAAGAACCATAGAAATTCGGTATACAAAAAGCACTCATTCTGCTTATATACCCAGCCAGGAATGGCCTAGCCTGGAATCCCCTGCACCATTCTGCAGCTTTCCAGCTCCCTCACACACTGGCAAAAGAAACTTTCTCCTAGCTGCTTTCCTTTGAAGCAGAAACACGTTTACATCCTATCCCTATTGAAGAACCATAGAAATTCGCTTTGCAAAAAGCACTCCTTCTGCTTATAGACCCAGTCAGGAATGACCTAGCCTGGAATCCCCTACACCATTCTGCAGCTTTCCAGTTGCGTCACACACTGGCAAAAGAAACTTTCTCCTAGCTGCTTTCCTTTGAAGCAGAAAGACGTTTACATCCTATCCCTATTGAAGAACCATAGAAATTCGCTTTGCAAAAAGCACTCCTTCTGCTTATAGACCCAGTCAGGAATGACCTAGCCTGGAATCCCCTACACCATTCTGCAGCTTTCCAGCTGCGTCACACACTGGCAAAAGAAACTTTCTCCTAGCTGCTTTCCTTTGAAGCAGAAACACGTTTACATCCTATCCCTATTGAAGAACCATAGAAATTCGCTTTGCAAAAAGCACTCCTTCTGCTTATAGACCCAGCCAGGAATGGCCTAGCCTGGAATCCCCTCCACCATTCTGTAGCTTTCCAGCTCCCTCACACACTGGCAAAAGAAACTTTCTCCTAGCTGCTTTCCTTTGAAGCAGAAACACGTTTACATCCTAGCCCCATTGAAGAACCATAGAAATGCCGTTTAGAAAAAGCACTCCTTCTGCTTATAGACCCAGTCAGGAATGGCCTAGCCTGGAATCCCCTACACCATTCTGCAGCTTTCCAGCTGCCGTCACACACTGGCAAAAGAAACTTTCTCCTAGCTGCTTTCCTTTGAAGCAGAAACACGTTTACATCCTAGCCCCATTGAAGAACCATAGAAATGCCGTTTAGCAAAAAGCACTCCTTCTGCTTATAGACCCAGTCAGGAATGACCTAGCCTGGAATCCCCTACACCATTCTGCAGCTTTCCAGCTGCGTCACACACTGGCAAAAGAAACTTTCTCCTAGCTGCTTTCCTTTGAAGCAGAAACACGTTTACATCCTAGCCCCATTGAAGAACCATAGAAATGCCGTTTAGGAAAAAGCACTCCTTCTGCTTATAGACCCAGTCAGGAATGACCTAGCCTGGAATCCCCTACACCATTCTGCAGCTTTCCAGCCTCGTCACACACTGGCAAAAGAAACTTTCTCCTAGCTGCTTTCCTTTGAAGCAGAAACACGTTTACATCCTAGCCCTATTGAAGAACCATAGAAATGCCGTTAAGAAAAAGCACTCATTCTGCTTATAGACCCAGCCAGGAATGGCCTAGCCTGGAATCCCCTGCACCATTCTGCAGCTTTCCAGCCTCGTCACACACTGGCAAAAGAAACTTTCTCCTAGCTGCTTTCCTTTGAAGCAGAAACACGTTTACATCCTATCCCTATTGAAGAACCATAGAAATTTGCTTTGCAAAAAGCACTCCTTCTGCTTATAGACCCAGTCAGGAATGACCTAGCCTGGAATCCCCTACACCATTCTGCAGCTTTCCAGCTCCCTCACACACTGGCAAAAGAAACTTTCTCCTAGCTGCTTTCCTTTGAAGCAGAAACACGTTTACATCCTAGCCCCATTGAAGAACCATAGAAATGCCGTTTAGGAAAAGCACTCCTTCTGCTTATAGACCCAGTCAGGAATGACCTAGCCTGGAATCCCCTACACCATTCTGCAGCTTTCCAGCTGCGTCACACACTGGCAAAAGAAACTTTCTCCTAGCTGCTTTCCTTTGAAGCAGAAACACGTTCACATCCTAGCCCCATTGAAGAACCATAGAAATTCGGTTTACAAAAAGCACTCCTTCTGCTTATATACCCAGCCAGGAATGGCCTAGCCTGGAATCCCCTGCACCATTCTGTAGCTTTCCAGCTCCCTCACACACTGGCAAAAGAAACTTTCTCCTAGCTGCTTTCCTTTCAAGCAGAAACACGTTTACATCCTAGCCCCATTGAAGAACCATAGAAATTCGGTATACAAAAAGCACTCATTCTGCTTATATACCCAGCCAGGAATGGCCTAGCCTGGAATCCCCTGCACCATTCTGCAGCTTTCCAGCTCCCTCACACACTGGCAAAAGAAACTTTCTCCTAGCTGCTTTCCTTTGAAGCAGAAACACGTTTACATCCTATCCCTATTGAAGAACCATAGAAATTCGCTTTGCAAAAAGCACTCCTTCTGCTTATAGACCCAGTCAGGAATGACCTAGCCTGGAATCCCCTACACCATTCGGCAGCTTTCCAGTTGCGTCACACACTGGCAAAAGAAACTTTCTCCTAGCTGCTTTCCTTTGAAGCAGAAAGACGTTTACATCCTATCCCTATTGAAGAACCATAGAAATTCGCTTTGCAAAAAGCACTCCTTCTGCTTATAGACCCAGTCAGGAATGACCTAGCCTGGAATCCCCTACACCATTCGGCAGCTTTCCAGTTGCGTCACACACTGGCAAAAGAAACTTTCTCCTAGCTGCTTTCCTTTGAAGCAGAAAGACGTTTACATCCTATCCCTATTGAAGAACCATAGAAATTCGCTTTGCAAAAAGCACTCCTTCTGCTTATAGACCCAGCCAGGAATGGCCTAGCCTGGAATCCCTTCCATCATTCTGTAGCTTTCCAGCTCCCTCACACACTGGCAAAAGAAACTTTCTCCCAGCTGCTTTCCTTTGAAGCAGAAACACGTTTACATCCTAGCCCCATTGAAGAACCATAGAAATGCCGTTTAGGAAAAGCACTCCTTCTGCTTATAGACCCAGTCAGGAATGACCTAGCCTGGAATCCCCTACACCATTCTGCAGCTTTCCAGTTGCGTCACACACTGGCAAAAGAAACTTTCTCCTAGCTGCTTTCCTTTGAAGCAGAAACACGTTTACATCCTATCCCTATTGAAGAACCATAGAAATTCGCTTTGCAAAAAGCACTCCTTCTGCTTATAGACCCAGTCAGGAATGACCTAGCCTGGAATCCCCTACACCATTCTGCAGCTTTCCAGCTGCGTCACACACTGGCAAAAGAAACTTTCTCCTAGCTGCTTTCCTTTGAAGCAGAAACACGTTTACATCCTAGCCCCATTGAAGAACCATAGAAATGCCGTTTAGGAAAAGCACTCCTTCTGCTTATAGACCCAGTCAGGAATGACCTAGCCTGGAATCCCCTACACCATTCTGCAGCTTTCCAGCCTCGTCACACACTGGCAAAAGAAACTTTCTCCTAGCTGCTTTCCTTTGAAGCAGAAACACGTTTACATCCTAGCCCCATTGAAGAACCATAGAAATGCCGTTAAGAAAAAGCACTCATTCTGCTTATATACCCAGCCAGGAATGGCCTAGCCTGGAATCCCCTGCACCATTCTGTAGCTTTCCAGCTCCCTCACACACTGGCAAAAGAAACTTTCTCCTAGCTGCTTTCCTTTGAAGCAGAAACACGTTTACATCCTAGCCCCATTGAAGAACCATAGAAATTCGGTATACAAAAAGCACTCCTTCTGCTTATAGACCCAGCCAGGAATGGCCTAGCCTGGAATCCCCTGCACCATTCTGCAGCTTTCCAGCTCCTTCACACACTGGCAAAAGAAACTTTCTCCTAGCTGCTTTCCTTTGAAGCAGAAACACGTTTACATCCTAGCCCCATTGAAGAACCATAGAAATTCGGTTTAAAAAAAGCACTCCTTCTGCTTATATACCCAGCCAGGAATGGCCTAGCCTGGAATCCCCTGCACCATTCTGCAGCTTTCCAGCTCCCTCACACACTGGCAAAAGAAACTTTCTCCTAGCTGCTTTCCTTTGAAGCAGAAACACGTTTACATCCTAGCCCCATTGAAGAACCATAGAAATTCGGTATACAAAAAGCACTCATTCTGCTTATATACCCAGCCAGGAATGGCCTAGCCTGGAATCCCCTGCACCATTCTGCAGCTTTCCAGCTCCCTCACACACTGGCAAAAGAAACTTTCTCCTAGCTGCTTTCCTTTGAAGCAGAAACACGTTTACATCCTAGCCCCATTGAAGAACCATGGAAATGCCGTTTAGAAAAAGCACTCCTTCTGCTTATAGACCAGTCAGGAATGATCTAGCCTGGAATTCCCTACACCATTCTGCAGCTTTCCAGTTGCGTCACACACTGGCAAAAGAAACTTTCTCCTAGCTGCTTTCTTTGAAGCAGAAAGACGTTTACATCCTAGCCCCATTGAAGAACCATAGAAATTCGGTTCACAAAAAGCACTCATTCTGCTTATATACCCAGTCAGGAATGGCCTAGCCTGGAATCCCCTGCACCATTCTGTAGCTTTCCAGCTCCCTCACACACTGGCAAAAGAAACTTTCTCCTAGCTGCTTTCCTTTGAAGCAGAAACACATTTACATCCTAGCCCCATTGAAGAACCATAGAAATGCCGTTTAGGAAAAGCACTCCTTCTGCTTATAGACCCAGCCAGGAACGGCCTAGCCTGGAATCCCTTCCATCATTCTGTAGCTTTCCAGCTCCCTCACACACTGGCAAAAGAAACTTTCTCCTAGCTGCTTTCCTTTGAAGCAGAAACACGTTTACATCCTAGCCCCATTGAAGAACCATAGAAATTCGGTATACAAAAAGCACTCATTCTGCTTATATACCCAGCCAGGAATGGCCTAGCCTGGAATCCCCTGCACCATTCTGCAGCTTTCCAGCTCCCTCACACACTGGCAAAAGAAACTTTCTCCTAGCTGCTTCCCTTTGAAGCAGAAACACGTTTACGTCCTAGCCCTATTGAAGAACCATAGAAATGCCGTTT
This sequence comes from Pogoniulus pusillus, assembly GCF_015220805.1. NCBI lineage: Eukaryota > Metazoa > Chordata > Aves > Piciformes > Lybiidae > Pogoniulus > Pogoniulus pusillus. Next base: position 60,265 of record NW_026974561.1, read on the forward strand.
AGAAAAAGCACTCCTTCTGCATATAGACCCAGCCAGGAACGGCCTAGCCTGGAATCCCTTCCATCATTCTGTAGCTTTCCAGCTCCCTCACACACTGGCAAAAGAAACTTTCTCCTAGCTGCTTTCCTTTGAAGCAGAAACACTTTTACATCCTAGCCCCTTTGAAGAGCCATAGAAATGCCCTTTAGAAAAAGCACTCCTTCTGCTTATAGACCCAGCCAGGAATGGCCTAGCCTGGAATCCCCTGCACCATTCTGCAGCTTTCTAGCTCCCTCACACACTGGCAAAAGAAACTTTCTCCTAGCTGCTTTCCTTTGAAGCAGAAACACGTTTACATCCTAGCCCCATTGAAGAACCATAGAAATTCGATATACAAAAAGCACTCATTCTGCGTGTAGACCCAGCCAGGAATGGCCTAGCCTGGAATCCCCTGCACCATTCTGCAGCTTTCCAGCTCCCTCACACACTGGCAAAAGAAACTTTCTCCTAGCTGCTTTCCTTTGAAGCAGAAACACGTTTACATCCTAGCCCCATTGAAGAACCATAGAAATTCGGTTTACAAAAAGCACTCATTCTGCTTATATACCCAGCCAGGAATGGCCTAGCCTGGAATGGAATCCCCTGCACCATTCTGCAGCTTCCCAGCTCCCTCACACACTGGCAAAAGAAACTTTCTCCTAGCTGCTTTCCTTTGAAGCAGAAACACGTTTACATCCTAGCCCCATTGAAGAACCATAGAAATGCCGTTTAGGAAAAGCACTCCTTCTGCTTATAGACCCAGTCAGGAATGACCTAGCCTGGAATCCCCTACACCATTCTGCAGCTTTCCAGCCTCGTCACACACTGGCAAAAGAAACTTTCTCCTAGCTGCTTTCCTTTGAAGCAGAAACACATTTACATCCTAGCCCCATTGAAGAACCATAGAAATGCCGTTAAGAAAAAGCACTCCTTCTGCTTATAGACCCAGCCAGGAACGGCCTAGCCTGGAATCCCTTCCATCATTCTGTAGCTTTCCAGCTCCCTCACACACTGGCAAAAGAAACTTTCTCCTAGCTGCTTTCCTTTGAAGCAGAAACACGTTTACATCCTAGCCCCATTGAAGAACCATAGAAATTCGGTTTACAAAAAGCACTCATTCTGCTTATATACCCAGCCAGGAATGGCCTAGCCTGGAATCCCCTGCACCATTCTGTAGCTTTCCAGCTCCCTCACACACTGGCAAAAGAAACTTTCTCCTAGCTGCTTTCCTTTGAAGCAGAAACACGTTTACATCCTAGCCCCATTGAAGAACCATAGAAATGCCGTTTAGAAAAAGCACTCCTTCTGCTTATAGACCCAGTCAGGAATGACCTAGCCTGGAATCCCCTACACCATTCTGCAGCTTTCCAGCTGCGTCACACACTGGCAAAAGAAACTTTCTCCTAGCTGCTTTCCTTTGAAGCAGAAACACGTTTACATCCTATCCCTATTGAAGAACCATAGAAATTGGCTTTGCAAAAAGCACTCCTTCTGCTTATAGACCCAGTCAGGAATGACCTAGCCTGGAATCCCCTACACCATTCTGCAGCTTTCCAGCTGCGTCACACACTGGCAAAAGAAACTTTCTCCTAGCTGCTTTCCTTTGAAGCAGAAACACGTTTACATCCTATCCCTATTGAAGAACCATAGAAATTCGCTTTGCAAAAAGCACTCCTTCTGCTTATAGACCCAGTCAGGAATGACCTAGCCTGGAATCCCCTACACCATTCTGCAGCTTTCCAGCTCCCTCACACACTGGCAAAAGAAACTTTCTCCTAGCTGCTTTCCTTTGAAGCAGAAACACGTTTACATCCTAGCCCCATTGAAGAACCATAGAAATTCGGTTTACAAAAAGCACTCCTTCTGCTTATAGACCCAGCCAGGAATGGCCTAGCCTGGAATCCCCTGCACCATTCTGTAGCTTTCCAGCTCCCTCACACACTGGCAAAAGAAACTTTCTCCTAGCTGCTTTCCTTTGAAGCAGAAACACGTTTACATCCTAGCCCCATTGAAGAACCATAGAAATGCCGTTTAGAAAAAGCACTCCTTCTGCTTATAGACCCAGTCAGGAATGACCTAGCCTGGAATCCCCTACACCATTCTGCAGCTTTCCAGCTGCGTCACACACTGGCAAAAGAAACTTTCTCCTAGCTGCTTTCCTTTGAAGCAGAAACACGTTTACATCCTAGCCCCATTGAAGAACCATAGAAATGCCGTTTAGAAAAAGCACTCCTTCTGCTTATAGACCCAGCCAGGAACGGCCTAGCCTGGAATCCCTTCCATCATTCTGTAGCTTTCCAGCTCCCTCACACACTGGCAAAAGAAACTTTCTCCTAGCTGCTTTCCTTTGAAGCAGAAACACGTTTACATCCTAGCCCCATTGAAGAACCATAGAAATTCGGTATACAAAAAGCACTCATTCTGCTTATATACCCAGCCAGGAATGGCCTAGCCTGGAATCCCCTGCACCATTCTGCAGCTTTCCAGCTCCCTCACACACTGGCAAAAGAAACTTTCTCCTAGCTGCTTTCCTTTGAAGCAGAAACACGTTTACATCCTAGCCCTATTGAAGAACCATAGAAATGCCGTTTAGAAAAAGCACTCCTTCTGCTTATAGACCCAGCCAGGAACGGCCTAGCCTGGAATCCCTTCCATCATTCTGTAGCTTTCCAGCTCCCTCACACACTGGCAAAAGAAACTTTCTCCTAGCTGCTTTCCTTTGAAGCAGAAACACGTTTACATCCTAGCCCCTTTGAAGAACCATAGAAATGCCCTTTAGAAAAAGCACTCCTTCTGCTTATAGACCCAGCCAGGAATGGCCTAGCCTGGAATCCCCTGCACCATTCTGCAGCTTTCCAGCTCCCTCACACACTGGCAAAAGAAACTTTCTCCTAGCTGCTTTCCTTTGAAGCAGAAACACGTTTACATCCTAGCCCCATTGAAGAACCATAGAAATTCGATATACAAAAAGCACTCATTCTGCGTGTAGACCCAGCCAGGAATGGCCTAGCCTGGAATCCCCTGCACCATTCTGCAGCTTTCCAGCTCCCTCACACACTGGCAAAAGAAACTTTCTCCTAGCTGCTTTCCTTTGAAGCAGAAACACGTTTACATCCTAGCCCCATTGAAGAACCATAGAAATTCGGTTTACAAAAAGCACTCATTCTGCTTATATACCCAGCCAGGAATGGCCTAGCCTGGAATCCCCTGCACCATTCTGCAGCTTTCCAGCTCCCTCACACACTGGCAAAAGAAACTTTCTCCTAGCTGCTTTCCTTTGAAGCAGAAACACGTTTACATCCTAGCCCCATTGAAGAACCATAGAAATGCCGTTTAGGAAAAGCACTCCTTCTGCTTATAGACCCAGTCAGGAATGACCTAGCCTGGAATCCCCTACACCATTCTGCAGCTTTCCAGCCTCGTCACACACTGGCAAAAGAAACTTTCTCCTAGCTGCTTTCCTTTGAAGCAGAAACACGTTTACATCCTAGCCCCATTGAAGAACCATAGAAATGCCGTTAAGAAAAAGCACTCCTTCTGCTTATAGACCCAGCCAGGAACGGCCTAGCCTGGAATCCCCTTCACCATTCTGTAGCTTTCCAGCTCCCTCACACACTGGCAAAAGAAACTTTCTCCTAGCTGCTTTCCTTTGAAGCAGAAACACGTTTACATCCTAGCCCCATTGAAGAACCATAGAAATTCGGTTTACAAAAAGCACTCATTCTGCTTATAGACCCAGCCAGGAATGGCCTAGCCTGGAATCCCCTGCACCATTCTGTAGCTTTCCAGCTCCCTCACACACTGGCAAAAGAAACTTTCTCCTAGCTGCTTTCCTTTGAAGCAGAAACACGTTTACATCCTAGCCCCATTGAAGAACCATAGAAATGCCGTTTAGGAAAAGCACTCCTTCTGCTTATAGACCCAGTCAGGAATGACCTAGCCTGGAATCCCCTACACCATTCTGCAGCTTTCCAGCTGCGTCACACACTGGCAAAAGAAACTTTCTCCTAGCTGCTTTCCTTTGAAGCAGAAACACGTTTACATCCTAGCCCTATTGAAGAACCATAGAAATTGGCTTTGCAAAAAGCACTCCTTCTGCTTATAGACCCAGTCAGGAATGACCTAGCCTGGAATCCCCTACACCATTCTGCAGCTTTCCAGCTGCGTCACACACTGGCAAAAGAAACTTTCTCCTAGCTGCTTTCCTTTGAAGCAGAAACACGTTTACATCCTATCCCTATTGAAGAACCATAGAAATTCGCTTTGCAAAAAGCACTCCTTCTGCTTATAGACCCAGTCAGGAATGACCTAGCCTGGAATCCCCTACACCATTCTGCAGCTTTCCAGCTCCCTCACACACTGGCAAAAGAAACTTTCTCCTAGCTGCTTTCCTTTGAAGCAGAAACACATTTACATCCTAGCCCCATTGAAGAACCATAGAAATTCGGTTTACAAAAAGCACTCCTTCTGCTTATAGACCCAGCCAGGAATGGCCTAGCCTGGAATCCCCTGCACCATTCTGTAGCTTTCCAGCTCCCTCACACACTGGCAAAAGAAACTTTCTCCTAGCTGCTTTCCTTTGAAGCAGAAACACGTTTACATCCTAGCCCCATTGAAGAACCATAGAAATGCCATTTAGAAAAAGCACTCCTTCTGCTTATAGACCCAGTCAGGAATGATCTAGCCTGGAATTCCCTACACCATTCTGCAGCTTTCCAGTTGCGTCACACACTGGCAAAAGAAACTTTCTCCTAGCTGCTTTCCTTTGAAGCAGAAACACGTTTACATCCTATCCCTATTGAAGAACGATAGAAATTCGATTTGCAAAAAGCACTCCTTCTGCTTATAGACCCAGTCAGGAATGACCTAGCCTGGAATCCCCTACACCATTCTGCAGCTTTCCAGCTGCGTCACACACTGGCAAAAGAAACTTTCTCCTAGCTGCTTTCCTTTGAAGCAGAAACACGTTTACATCCTATCCCTATTGAAGAACCATAGAAATTCGCTTTGCAAAAAGCACTCCTTCTGCTTATAGACCTAGCCAGGAACGGCCTAGCCTGGAATCCCCTACACCATTCTGCAGCTTTCCAGCCTCGTCACACACTGGCAAAAGAAACTTTCTCCTAGCTGCTTTCCTTTGAAGCAGAAACACGTTTACATCCTAGCCCCATTGAAGAACCATAGAAATGCCGTTAAGAAAAAGCACTCCTTCTGCTTATAGACCCAGCCAGGAACGGCCTAGCCTGGAATCCCCTACACCATTCTGTAGCTTTCCAGCTCCCTCACACACTGGCAAAAGAAACTTTCTCCTAGCTGCTTTCCTTTGAAGCAGAAACACGTTTACATCCTAGCCCCATTGAAGAACCATAGAAATGCCGTTTAGAAAAAGCACTCCTTCTGCTTATAGACCCAGCCAGGAATGGCCTAGCCTGGAATCCCCTGCACCATTCTGCAGCTTTCCAGCTCCCTCACACACTGGCAAAAGAAACTTTCTCCTAGCTGCTTTCCTTTGAAGCAGAAACACGTTTACATCCTAGCCCCATTGAAGAACCATAGAAATTCGGTTCACAAAAAGCACTCATTCTGCTTATATACCCAGCCTGGAATGGCCTAGCCTGGAATCCCCTGCACCATTCTGTAGCTTTCCAGCTCCCTCACACACTGGCAAAAGAAACTTTCTCCTAGCTGCTTTCCTTTGAAGCAGAAACACGTTTACATCCTAGCCCCATTGAAGAACCATAGAAATTCGATATACAAAAAGCACTCATTCTGCGTGTAGACCCAGCCAGGAATGGCCTAGCCTGGAATCCCCTGCACCATTCTGCAGCTTTCCAGCTCCCTCACACACTGGCAAAAGAAACTTTCTCCTAGCTGCTTTCCTTTGAAGCAGAAACACGTTTACATCCTAGCCCCATTGAAGAACCATAGAAATGCCGTTTAGGAAAAGCACTCCTTCTGCTTATAGACCCAGTCAGGAATGACCTAGCCTGGAATCCCCTACACCATTCTGCAGCTTTCCAGCCTCGTCACACACTGGCAAAAGAAACTTTCTCCTAGCTGCTTTCCTTTGAAGCAGAAACACGTTTACATCCTAGCCCCATTGAAGAACCATAGAAATGCCGTTAAGAAAAAGCACTCCTTCTGCTTATAGACCCAGCCAGGAACGGCCTAGCCTGGAATCCCTTCCATCATTCTGTAGCTTTCCAACTCCCTCACACACTGGCAAAAGAAACTTTCTCCTAGCTGCTTTCCTTTGAAGCAGAAACACGTTTACATCCTAGCCCCATTGAAGAACCATAGAAATTCGGTTTACAAAAAGCACTCATTCTGCTTATATACCCAGCCAGGAATGGCCTAGCCTGGAATCCCCTGCACCATTCTGTAGCTTTCCAGCTCCCTCACACACTGGCAAAAGAAACTTTCTCCTAGCTGCTTTCCTTTGAAGCAGAAACACGTTTACATCCTAGCCCCATTGAAGAACCATAGAAATTCGGTTCACAAAAAGCACTCATTCTGCTTATAGACCCAGCCAGGAATGGCCTAGCCTGGAATCCCCTGCACCATTCTGTAGCTTTCCAGCTCCCTCACACACTGGCAAAAGAAACTTTCTCCTAGCTGCTTTCCTTTGAAGCAGAAACACGTTTACATCTTAGCCCCATTGAAGAACCATAGAAATTCGATATACAAAAAGCACTCATTCTGCGTGTAGACCCAGCCAGGAATGGCCTAGCCTGGAATCCCCTGCACCATTCTGCAGCTTCCCAGCTCCCTCACACACTGGCAAAAGAAACTTTCTCCTAGCTGCTTTCCTTTGAAGCAGAAACACGTTACATCCTAGCCCCATTGAAGAACCATAGAAATGCCGTTTAGGAAAAGCAATCCTTCTGCTTATAGACCCAGTCAGGAATGACCTAGCCTGGAATCCCCTGCACCATTCTGCAGCTTTCCAGCTCCCTCACACACTGGCAAAAGAAACTTTCTCCTAGCTGCTTTCCTTTGAAGCAGAAACACGTTTACATCCTAGCCCCATTGAAGAACCATAGAAATTCGGTTTACAAAAAGCACTCATTCTGCTTATAGACCCAGCCAGGAATGGCCTAGCCTGGAATCCCCTGCACCATTCTGTAGCTTTCGAGCTCCCTCACACACTGGCAAAAGAAACTTTCTCCTAGCTGCTTTCCTTTGAAGCAGAAACACGTTTACATCCTAGCCCCATTGAAGAACCATAGAAATTCGGTATACAAAAAGCACTCATTCTGCTTATATACCCAGCCAGGAATGGCCTAGCCTGGAATCCCCTGCACCATTCTGCAGCTTTCCAGCTCCCTCACACACTGGCAAAAGAAACTTTCTCCTAGCTGCTTTCCTTTGAAGCAGAAACACGTTTACGTCCTAGCCCTATTGAAGAACCATAGAAATGCCGTTTAGAAAAAGCACTCCTTCTGCTTATAGACCCAGCCAGGAACGGCCTAGCCTGGAATCCCTTCCATCATTCTGTAGCTTTCCAGCTCCCTCACACACTGGCAAAAGAAACTTTCTCCTAGCTGCTTTCCTTTGAAGCAGAAACACGTTTACATCCTAGCCCCATTGAAGAACCATAGAAATTCGATATACAAAAAGCACTCATTCTGCGTGTAGACCCAGCCAGGAATGGCCTAGCCTGGAATCCCCTGCACCATTCTGCAGCTTTCCAGCTCCCTCACACACTGGCAAAAGAAACTTTCTCCTAGCTGCTTTCCTTTGAAGCAGAAACACGTTTACATCCTAGCCCCATTGAAGAACCATAGAAATTCGGTTTACAAAAAGCACTCATTCTGCTTATATACCCAGCCAGGAATGGCCTAGCCTGGAATGGAATCCCCTGCACCATTCTGCAGCTTCCAGCTCCCTCACACACTGGCAAAAGAAACTTTCTCCTAGCTGCTTTCCTTTGAAGCAGAAACACGTTTACATCCTAGCCCCATTGAAGAACCATAGAAATGCCGTTTAGGAAAAGCACTCCTTCTGCTTATAGACCCAGTCAGGAATGACCTAGCCTGGAATCCCCTACACCATTCTGCAGCTTTCCAGCCTCGTCACACACTGGCAAAAGAAACTTTCTCCTAGCTGCTTTCCTTTGAAGCAGAAACACGTTTACATCCTAGCCCCACTGAAGAACCATAGAAATGCCGTTAAGAAAAAGCACTCATTCTGCTTATAGACCCAGCCAGGAACGGCCTAGCCTGGAATCCCTTCCATCATTCTGTAGCTTTCCAGCTCCCTCACACACTGGCAAAAGAAACTTTCTCCTAGCTGCTTTCCTTTGAAGCAGAAACACGTTTACATCCTAGCCCCATTGAAGAACCATAGAAATTCGGTTCAGAAAAAGCACTCATTCTGCTTATATACCCAGCCAGGAATGGCCTAGCCTGGAATCCCCTGCACCATTCTGTAGCTTTCCAGCTCCCTCACACACTGGCAAAAGAAACTTTCTCCTAGCTGCTTTCCTTTGAAGCAGAAACACGTTTACATCCTAGCCCCATTGAAGAACCATAGAAATTCGGTTTACAAAAAGCACTCATTCTGCTTATAGACCCAGCCAGGAATGGCCTAGCCTGGAATCCCCTGCACCATTCTGCAGCATTCCAGCTCCCTCACACACTGGCAAAAGAAACTTTCTCCTAGCTGCTTTTCTTTGAAGCAGAAACACGTTCACATCCTAGCCCCATTGAAGAACCATAGAAATTCGGTTTACAAAAAGCACTCCTGCTTATATACCCAGCCAGGAATGGCCTAGCCTGGAATCCCCTGCACCATTCTGTAGCTTTCCAGCTCCCTCACACACTGGCAAAAGAAACTTTCTCCTAGCTGCTTTCCTTTGAAGCAGAAACACGTTTACATCCTAGCCCCATTGAAGAACCATAGAAATTCGGTATACAAAAGGCACTCATTCTGCTTATATACCCAGCCAGGAATGGCCTAGCCTGGAATCCCCTACACCATTCTGCAGCTTTCCAGCTGCGTCACACACTGGCAAAAGAAACTTTCTCCTAGCTGCTTTCCTTTGAAGCAGAAACACGTTTACATCCTATCCCTATTGAAGAACCATAGAAATTCGCTTTGCAAAAAGCACTCCTTCTGCTTATAGACCCAGTCAGGAATGACCTAGCCTGGAATCCCCTACACCATTCGGCAGCTTTCCAGTTGCGTCACACACTGGCAAAAGAAACTTTCTCCTAGCTGCTTTCCTTTGAAGCAGAAAGACGTTTACATCCTATCCCTATTGAAGAACCATAGAAATTCGCTTTGCAAAAAGCATTCCTTCTGCTTATAGACCCAGTCAGGAATGACCTAGCCTGGAATCCCCTACATCATTCTGCAGCTTTCCAGCTGCGTCACACACTGGCAAAAGAAACTTTCTCCTAGCTGCTTTCCTTTGAAGCAGAAACACATTTACATCCTAGCCCTATTGAAGAACCATAGAAATGCCGTTTAGAAAAAGCACTCCTTCTGCTTATAGACCCAGCCAGGAATGGCCTAGCCTGGAATCCCTTCCATCATTCTGTAGCTTTCCAGCTCCCTCACACACTGGCAAAAGAAACTTTCTCCTAGCTGCTTTCCTTTGAAGCAGAAACACGTTTACATCCTAGCCCCATTGAAGAACCATAGAAATGCCGTTTAGAAAAAGCAATCCTTCTGCTTATATACCCAGCCAGGAATGGCCTAGCCTGGAATCCCCTGCACCATTCTGCAGCTTTCCAGCTCCCTCACACACTGGCAAAAGAAACTTTCTCCTAGCTGCTTTCCTTTGAAGCAGAAACACGTTTACATCCTAGCCCCATTGAAGAACCATAGAAATGCCGTTTACGAAAAGCACTCCTTCTGCTTATAGACCCAGTCAGGAATGACCTTGTCTGGAATCCCCTACACCATTCTGCAGCTTTCCAGTTGCGTCACACACTGGCAAAAGAAACTTTCTCCTAGCTGCTTTCCTTTGAAGCAGAAACACGTTTACATCCTATCCCTATTGAAGAACCATAGAAATTCGCTTTGCAAAAAGCACTCCTTCTGCTTATAGACCCAGTCAGGAATGACCTAGCCTGGAATCCCCTACACCATTCTGCAGCTTTCCAGCCTCGTCACACACTGGCAAAAGAAACTTTCTCCTAGCTGCTTTCCTTTGAAGCAGAAACACGTTTACATCCTATCCCTATTGAAGAACCATAGAAATTCGCTTTGCAAAAAGCACTCCTTCTGCTTATAGACCCAGTCAGGAATGACCTAGCCTGGAATCCCCTACACCATTCTGCAGCTTTCCAGTTGCGTCACACACTGGCAAAAGAAACTTTCTCCTAGCTGCTTTCCTTTGAAGCAGAAACACGTTTACATCCTATCCCTATTGAAGAACCATAGAAATTTGCTTTGCAAAAAGCACTCCTTCTGCTTATAGACCCAGTCAGGAATGACCTAGCCTGGAATCCCCTACACCATTCTGCAGCTTTCCAGCTCCCTCACACACTGGCAAAAGAAATTTTCTCCTAGCTGCTTTCCTTTGAAGCAGAAACACGTTTACATCCTAGCCCCATTGAAGAACCATAGAAATGCCGTTTAGGAAAAGCACTCCTTCTGCTTATAGACCCAGTCAGGAATGACCTAGCCTGGAATCCCCTACAGCATTCTGCAGCTTTCCAGCTCCCTCACACACTGGCAAAAGAAATTTTCTCCTAGCTGCTTTCCTTTGAAGCAGAAACACGTTCACATCCTAGCCCCATTGAAGAACCATAGAAATTCGGTTTACAAAAAGCACTCCTTCTGCTTATATACCCAGCCAGGAATGGCCTAGCCTGGAATCCCCTGCACCATTCTGTAGCTTTCCAGCTCCCTCACACACTGGCAAAAGAAACTTTCTCCTAGCTGCTTTCCTTTCAAGCAGAAACACGTTTACATCCTAGCCCCATTGAAGAACCATAGAAATTCGGTATACAAAAAGCACTCGTTCTGCTTATATACCCAGCCAGGAATGGCCTAGCCTGGAATCCCCTGCACCATTCTGCAGCTTTCCAGCTCCCTCACACACTGGCAAAAGAAACTTTCTCCTAGCTGCTTTCCTTTGAAGCAGAAACACGTTTACATCCTATCCCTATTGAAGAACCATAGAAATTCGCTTTGCAAAAAGCACTCCTTCTGCTTATAGACCCAGTCAGGAATGACCTAGCCTGGAATCCCCTACACCATACTGCAGCTTTCCAGTTGCGTCACACAGTGGCAAAAGAAACTTTCTCCTAGCTGCTTTCCTTTGAAGCAGAAACACGTTTACATCCTATCCCTATTGAAGAACCATAGAAATTCGCTTTGCAAAAAGCACTCCTTCTGCTTATAGACCCAGTCAGGAATGACCTAGCCTGGAATCCCCTACACCATTCGGCAGCTTTCCAGTTGCGTCACACACTGGCAAAAGAAACTTTCTCCTAGCTGCTTTCCTTTGAAGCAGAAAGACGTTTACATCCTATCCCTATTGAAGAACCATAGAAATTCGCTTTGCAAAAAGCACTCCTTCTGCTTATAGACCCAGCCAGGAATGGCCTAGCCTGGAATCCCTTCCATCATTCTGTAGCTTTCCAGCTCCCTCACACACTGGCAAAAGAAACTTTCTCCTAGCTGCTTTCCTTTGAAGCAGAAACACGTTTACATCCTAGCCCCATTGAAGAACCATAGAAATGCCGTTTAGGAAAAGCACTCCTTCTGCTTATAGACCCAGTCAGGAATGACCTAGCCTGGAATCCCCTACACCATTCTGCAGCTTTCCAGCCTCGTCACACACTGGCAAAAGAAACTTTCTCCTAGCTGCTTTCCTTTGAAGCAGAAACACGTTTACATCCTATCCCTATTGAAGAACCATAGAAATTCGCTTTGCAAAAAGCACTCCTTCTGCTTATAGACCCAGTCAGGAATGACCTAGCCTGGAATCCCCTACACCATTCTGCAGCTTTCCAGCTGCGTCACACACTGGCAAAAGAAATTTTCTCCTAGCTGCTTTCCTTTGAAGCAGAAACACGTTTACATCCTAGCCCCATTGAAGAACCATAGAAATGCCTTTTAGGAAAAGCACTCCTTCTGCTTATAGACCCAGTCAGGAATGACCTAGCCTGGAATCCCCTACACCATTCTGCAGCTTTCCAGCCTCGTCACACACTGGCAAAAGAAACTTTCTCCTAGCTGCTTTCCTTTGAAGCAGAAACACGTTTACATCCTAGCCCCATTGAAGAACCATAGAAATGCCGTTAAGAAAAAGCACTCATTCTGCTTATATACCCAGCCAGGAATGGCCTAGCCTGGAATCCCCTGCACCATTCTGTAGCTTTCCAGCTCCCTCACACACTGGCAAAAGAAACTTTCTCCTAGCTGCTTTCCTTTGAAGCAGAAACACGTTTACATCCTAGCCCCATTGAAGAACCATAGAAATTCGGTATACAAAAAGCACTCATTCTGCTTATAGACCCAGCCAGGAATGGCCTAGCCTGGAATCCCCTGCACCATTCTGCAGCTTTCCAGCTCCTTCACACACTGGCAAAAGAAACTTTCTCCTAGCTGCTTTCCTTTGAAGCAGAAACACGTTTACATCCTAGCCCCATTGAAGAACCATAGAAATTCGGTTTACAAAAAGCACTCCTTCTGCTTATATACCCAGCCAGGAATGGCCTAGCCTGGAATCCCCTGCACCATTCTGCAGCTTTCCAGCTCCCTCACACACTGGCAAAAGAAACTTTCTCCTAGCTGCTTTCCTTTGAAGCAGAAAACACGTTTACATCCTAGCCCCATTGAAGAACCATAGAAATTCGGTATACAAAAAGCACTCATTCTGCTTATATACCCAGCCAGGAATGGCCTAGCCTGGAATCCCCTGCACCATTCTGCAGCTTTCCAGCTCCCTCACACACTGGCAAAAGAAACTTTCTCCTAGCTGCTTTCCTTTGAAGCAGAAACACGTTTACATCCTAGCCCCATTGAAGAACCATGGAAATGCCGTTTAGAAAAAGCACTCCCTCTGCTTATAGACCAGTCAGGAATGATCTAGCCTGGAATTCCCTACACCATTCTGCAGCTTTCCAGTTGCGTCACACACTGGCAAAAGAAACTTTCTCCTAGCTGCTTTCTTTGAAGCAGAAAGACGTTTACATCCTAGCCCCATTGAAGAACCATAGAAATTCGGTTCACAAAAAGCACTCATTCTGCTTATATACCCAGTCAGGAATGGCCTAGCCTGGAATCCCCTGCACCATTCTGTAGCTTTCCAGCTCCCTCACACACTGGCAAAAGAAACTTTCTCCTAGCTGCTTTCCTTTGAAGCAGAAACACATTTACATCCTAGCCCCATTGAAGAACCATAGAAATGCCGTTTAGGAAAAGCACTCCTTCTGCTTATAGACCCAGCCAGGAACGGCCTAGCCTGGAATCCCTTCCATCATTCTGTAGCTTTCCAGCTCCCTCACACACTGGCAAAAGAAACTTTCTCCTAGCTGCTTTCCTTTGAAGCAGAAACACGTTTACATCCTAGCCCCATTGAAGAACCATAGAAATTCGGTATACAAAAAGCACTCATTCTGCTTATATACCCAGCCAGGAATGGCCTAGCCTGGAATCCCCTGCACCATTCTGCAGCTTTCCATCTCCCTCACACACTGGCAAAAGAAACTTTCTCCTAGCTGCTTCCCTTTGAAGCAGAAACACGTTTACGTCCTAGCCCTATTGAAGAACCATAGAAATGCCGTTTAGAAAAAGCACTCCTTCTGCATATAGACCCAGCCAGGAACGGCCTAGCCTGGAATCCCTTCCATCATTCTGTAGCTTTCCAGCTCCCTCACCCACTGGCAAAAGAAACTTTCTCCTAGCTGCTTTCCTTTGAAGCAGAAACACTTTTACATCCTAGCCCCTTTGAAGAGCCATAGAAATGCCCTTTAGAAAAAGCACTCCTTCTGCTTATAGACCCAGCCAGGAATGGCCTAGCCTGGAATCCCCTGCACCATTCTGCAGCTTTCTAGCTCCCCTCACACACTGGCAAAAGAAACTTTCTCCTAGCTGCTTTCCTTTGAAGCAGAAACACGTTTACATCCTAGCCCCATTGAAGAACCATAGAAATTCGATATACAAAAAGCACTCATTCTGCGTGTAGACCCAGCCAGGAATGGCCTAGCCTGGAATCCCCTGCACCATTCTGCAGCTTTCCAGCTCCCTCACACACTGGCAAAAGAAACTTTCTCCTAGCTGCTTTCCTTTGAAGCAGAAACACGTTTACATCCTAGCCCCATTGAAGAACCATAGAAATTCGGTTTACAAAAAGCACTCATTCTGCTTATATACCCAGCCAGGAATGGCCTAGCCTGGAATGGAATCCCCTGCACCATTCTGCAGCTTCCCAGCTCCCTCACACACTGGCAAAAGAAACTTTCTCCTAGCTGCTTTCCTTTGAAGCAGAAACACGTTTACATCCTAGCCCCATTGAAGAACCATAGAAATGCCGTTTAGGAAAAGCACTCCTTCTGCTTATAGACCCAGTCAGGAATGACCTAGCCTGGAATCCCCTACACCATTCTGCAGCTTTCCAGCCTCGTCACACACTGGCAAAAGAAACTTTCTCCTAGCTGCTTTCCTTTGAAGCAGAAACACATTTACATCCTAGCCCCATTGAAGAACCATAGAAATGCCGTTAAGAAAAAGCACTCCTTCTGCTTATAGACCCAGCCAGGAACGGCCTAGCCGGGAATCCCTTCCATCATTCTGTAGCTTTCCAGCTCCCTCACACACTGGCAAAAGAAACTTTCTCCTAGCTGCTTTCCTTTGAAGCAGAAACACGTTTACATCCTAGCCCCATTGAAGAACCATAGAAATTCGGTTTACAAAAAGCACTCATTCTGCTTATTAGACCCAGCCAGGAATGGCCTAGCCTGGAATCCCCTGCACCATTCTGTAGCTTTCCAGCTCCCTCACACACTGGCAAAAGAAACTTTCTCCTAGCTGCTTTCCTTTGAGGCAGAAACACGTTTACATCCTAGCCCATTGAAGAACCATAGAAATTCAGTTTACAAAAAGCACTCCTTCTGCTTATATACCCAGCCAGGAATGGCCTAGCCTGGAATCCCCTGCACCATTCTGCAGCTTTCCAGCTCCCTCACACACTGGCAAAAGAAACTTTCTCCTAGCTGCTTTCCTTTGAAGCAGAAACACGTTTACATCCTAGCCCCATTGAAGAACCATAGAAATGCCGTTTAGGAAAAGCACTCCTTCTGCTTATAGACCCAGTCAGGAATGACCTAGCCTGGAATCCCCTACACCATTCTGCAGCTTTCCAGTTGCGTCACACACTGGGAAAAGAAACTTTCTCCTAGCTGCTTTCCTTTGAAGCAGAAACACGTTTACATCCTATCCCTATTGAAGAACCATAGAAATTCGCTTTGCAAAAAGCACTCCTTCTGCTTATAGACCCAGTCAGGAATGACCTAGCCTGGAATCCCCTACACCATTCTGCAGCTTTCCAGCTGCGTCACACACTGGCAAAAGAAACTTTCTCCTAGCTGCTTTCCTTTGAAGCAGAAACACGTTTACATCCTATCCCTATTGAAGAACCATTGAAATTCGCTTTGCAAAAAGCACTCCTTCTGCTTATAGACCCAGTCAGGAATGACCTAGCCTGGAATCCCCTACACCATTCTGCAGCTTTCCAGCTCCCTCACACACTGGCAAAAGAAACTTTCTCCTAGCTGCTTTCCTTTGAAGCAGAAACACGTTTACATCCTAGCCCCATTGAAGAACCATAGAAATGCCGTTAAGAAAAAGCACTCCTT
This sequence comes from Pogoniulus pusillus, assembly GCF_015220805.1. Classification (NCBI taxonomy): domain Eukaryota; kingdom Metazoa; phylum Chordata; class Aves; order Piciformes; family Lybiidae; genus Pogoniulus; species Pogoniulus pusillus. The sequence goes on from NW_026974561.1 coordinate 76,101, forward strand.
CTGCTTATAGACCCAGCCAGGAACGGCCTAGCCTGGAATCCCCTGCACCATTCTGTAGCTTTCCAGCTCCCTCACACACTGGCAAAAGAAACTTTCTCCTAGCTGCTTTCCTTTGAAGCAGAATCACGTTTACATCCTAGCCCTATTGAAGAACCATGGAAATGCCGTTTAGGAAAAGCACTCCTTCTGCTTATAGACCCAGTCAGGAATGACCTAGCCTGGAATCCCCTACACCATTCTGCAGCTTTCCAGTTGCGTCACACACTGGCAAAAGAAACTTTCTCCTAGCTGCTTTCCTTTGAAGCAGAAACACGTTTACATCCTATCCCTATTGAAGAACGATAGAAATTCGATTTGCAAAAAGCACTCCTTCTGCTTATAGACCCAGTCAGGAATGACCTAGCCTGGAATCCCCTACACCATTCTGCAGCTTTCCAGCTGCGTCACACACTGGGAAAAGAAACTTTCTCCTAGCTGCTTTCCTTTGAAGCAGAAACACGTTTACATCCTATCCCTATTGAAGAACCATAGAAATTCGCTTTGCAAAAAGCACTCCTTCTGCTTATAGACCTAGCCAGGAACGGCCTAGCCTGGAATCCCCTACACCATTCTGCAGCTTTCCAGCCTCGTCACACACTGGCAAAAGAAACTTTCTCCTAGCTGCTTTCCTTTGAAGCAGAAACACGTTTACATCCTAGCCCCATTGAAGAACCATAGAAATGCCGTTTAGAAAAAGCAATCCTTCTGCTTATATACCCAGCCAGGAATGGCCTAGCCTGGAATCCCCTGCACCATTCTGCAGCTTTCCAGCTCCCTCACACACTGGCAAAAGAAACTTTCTCCTAGCTGCTTTCCTTTGAAGCAGAAACACGTTTACATCCTAGCCCCATTGAAGAACCATAGAAATGCCGTTTACGAAAAGCACTCCTTCTGCTTATAGACCCAGTCAGGAATGACCTAGTCTGGAATCCTCTACACCATTCTGCAGCTTTCCAGTTGCGTCACACACTGGCAAAAGAAACTTTCTCCTAGCTGCTTTCCTTTGAAGCAGAAACACGTTTACATCCTATCCCTATTGAAGAGCCATAGAAATTTGCTTTGCAAAAAGCACTCCTTCTGCTTATAGACCCAGTCAGGAATGACCTAGCCTGGAATCCCTACACCATTCTGCAGCTTTCCAGCTGCGTCACACACTGGCAAAAGAAACTTTCTCCTAGCTGCTTTCCTTTGAAGCAGAAACACGTTTACATCCTATCCCTATTGAAGAACCATAGAAATTCGCTTTGCAAAAAGCACTCCTTCTGCTTATAGACCCAGTCAGGAATGACCTAGCCTGGAATCCCCTACACCATTCTGCAGCTTTCCAGTTGCGTCACACACTGGCAAAAGAAACTTTCTCCTAGCTGCTTTCCTTTGAAGCAGAAACACGTTTACATCCTATCCCTATTGAAGAACCATAGAAATTTGCTTTGCAAAAAGCACTCCTTCTGCTTATAGACCCAGTCAGGAATGACCTAGCCTGGAATCCCCTACACCATTCTGCAGCTTTCCAGCTCCCTCACACACTGGCAAAAGAAATTTTCTCCTAGCTGCTTTCCTTTGAAGCAGAAACACGTTTACATCCTAGCCCCATTGAAGAACCATAGAAATGCCGTTTAGGAAAAGCACTCCTTCTGCTTATAGACCCAGTCAGGAATGACCTAGCCTGGAATCCCCTACACCATTCTGCAGCTTTCCAGCCTCGTCACACACTGGCAAAAGAAACTTTCTCCTAGCTGCTTTCCTTTGAAGCAGAAACACGTTCACATCCTAGCCCCATTGAAGAACCATAGAAATTCGGTTTACAAAAAGCACTCCTTCTGCTTATATACCCAGCAGGAACGGCCTAGCCTGGAATCCCCTGCACCATTCTGTAGCTTTCCAGCTCCCTCACACACTGGCAAAAGAAACTTTCTCCTAGCTGCTTTCCTTTCAAGCAGAAACACGTTTACATCCTAGCCCCATTGAAGAACCATAGAAATTCGGTATACAAAAAGCACTCATTCTGCTTATATACCCAGCCAGGAATGGCCTAGCCTGGAATCCCCTGCACCATTCTGCAGCTTTCCAGCTCCCTCACACACTGGCAAAAGAAACTTTCTCCTAGCTGCTTTCCTTTGAAGCAGAAACACGTTTACATCCTATCCCTATTGAAGAACCATAGAAATTCGCTTTGCAAAAAGCACTCCTTCTGCTTATAGACCCAGTCAGGAATGACCTAGCCTGGAATCCCCTACACCATTCGGCAGCTTTCCAGTTGCGTCACACACTGGCAAAAGAAACTTTCTCCTAGCTGCTTTCCTTTGAAGCAGAAAGACATTTACATCCTATCCCTATTGAAGAACCATAGAAATTCGCTTTGCAAAAAGCACTCCTTCTGCTTATAGACCCAGTCAGGAATGACCTAGCCTGGAATCCCCTACACCATTCGGCAGCTTTCCAGTTGCATCACACACTGGCAAAAGAAACTTTCTCCTAGCTGCTTTCCTTTGAAGCAGAAACACGTTTACATCCTATCCCTATTGAAGAACCATAGAAATTCGCTTTGCAAAAAGCACTCCTTCTGCTTATAGACCCAGCCAGGAATGGCCTAGCCTGGAATCCCTTCCATCATTCTGTAGCTTTCCAGCTCCCTCACACACTGGCAAAAGAAACTTTCTCCCAGCTGCTTTCCTTTGAAGCAGAAACACGTTTACATCCTAGCCCCATTGAAGAACCATAGAAATGCCGTTTAGGAAAAGCACTCCTTCTGCTTATAGACCCAGTCAGGAATGACCTAGACTGGAATCCCCTACACCATTCTGCAGCTTTCCAGTTGCGTCACACACTGGCAAAGAAACTTTCTCCTAGCTGCTTTCCTTTGAAGCAGAAACACGTTTACATCCTATCCCTATTGAAGAACCATAGAAATTCGCTTTGCAAAAAGCACTCCTTCTGCTTATAGACCCAGTCAGGAATGACCTAGCCTGGAATCCCCTACACCATTCTGCAGCTTTCCAGCTGCGTCACACACTGGCAAAAGAAATTTTCTCCTAGCTGCTTTCCTTTGAAGCAGAAACACGTTTACATCCTAGCCCCATTGAAGAACCATAGAAATGCCGTTTAGAAAAAGCACTCCTTCTGCTTCTTGCCCCAGTCAGGAATGACCTAGCCTGGAATCCCCTACACCATTCTGCAGCTTTCCAGCCTCGTCACACACTGGCAAAAGAAACTTTCTCCTAGCTGCTTTCCTTTGAAGCAGAAACACGTTACATCCTAGCCCCATTGAAGAACCATAGAAATGCCGTTAAGAAAAAGCACTCATTCTGCTTATATACCCAGCCAGGAATGGCCTAGCCTGGAATCCCCTGCACCATTCTGTAGCTTTCCAGCTCCCTCACACACTGGCAAAAGAAACTTTCTCCTAGCTGCTTTCCTTTGAAGCAGAAACACGTTTACATCCTAGCCCCATTGAAGAACCATAGAAATTCGGTATACAAAAAGCACTCCTTCTGCTTATAGACCAGTCAGGAATGATCTAGCCTGGAATTCCCTACACCATTCTGCAGCTTTCCAGTTGCGTCACACACTGGCAAAAGAAACTTTCTCCTAGCTGCTTTCTTTGAAGCAGAAAGACGTTTACATCCTAGCCCCATTGAAGAACCATAGAAATTCGGTTCACAAAAAGCACTCATTCTGCTTATATACCCAGTCAGGAATGGCCTAGCCTGGAATCCCCTGCACCATTCTGTAGCTTTCCAGCTCCCTCACACACTGGCAAAAGAAACTTTCTCCTAGCTGCTTTCCTTTAAAGCAGAAACACATTTACATCCTAGCCCCATTGAAGAACCATAGAAATGCCGTTTAGGAAAAGCACTCCTTCTGCTTATAGACCCAGCCAGGAACGGCCAAGCCTGGAATCCCTTCCATCATTCTGTAGCTTTCCAGCTCCCTCACACACTGGCAAAAAGAAACTTTCTCCTAGCTGCTTTCCTTTGAAGCAGAAACACGTTTACATCCTAGCCCCATTGAAGAACCATAGAAATTCGGTATACAAAAAGCACTCATTCTGCTTATATACCCAGCCAGGAATGGCCTAGCCTGGAATCCCCTGCACCATTCTGCAGCTTTCCAGCTCCCTCACACACTGGCAAAAGAAACTTTCTCCTAGCTGCTTCCCTTTGAAGCAGAAACACGTTTACGTCCTAGCCCTATTGAAGAACCATAGAAATGCGTTTAGGAAAAAGCACTCCTTCTGCATATAGACCCAGCCAGGAACGGCCTAGCCTGGAATCCCCCTTCCCATCATTCTGTAGTTTTCCAGCTCCCTCACACACTGGCAAAAGAAACTTTCTCCTAGCTGCTTTCCTTTGAAGCAGAAACACTTTTACATCCTAGCCCCTTTGAAGAGCCATAGAAATGCCCTTTAGAAAAAGCACTCCTTCTGCTTATAGACCCAGCCAGGAATGGCCTAGCCTGGAATCCCCTGCACCATTCTGCAGCATTTCTAGCTCCTCCACACACTGGCAAAAGAAACTTTCTCCTAGCTGCTTTCCTTTGAAGCAGAAACACGTTTACAATCCTAGCCCCATTGAAGAACCATAGAAATTCGATATACAAAAAGCACTCATTCTGCGTGTAGACCCAGCCAGGAATGGCCTAGCCTGGAATCCCCTGCACCATTCTGCAGCTTTCCAGCTCCCTCACACACTGGCAAAAGAACTTTCTCCTAGCTGCTTTCCTTTGAAGCAGAAACACGTTTACATCCTAGCCCCATTGAAGAACCATAGAAATTCGGTTGACAAAAAGCACTCATTCTGCTTATATACCCAGCCAGGAATGGCCTAGCCTGGAATGGAATCCCCTGCACCATTCTGCAGCTTCCCAGCTCCCTCACACACTGGCAAAAGAAACTTTCTCCTCGCTGCTTTCCTTTGAAGCAGAAACACGTTTACATCCTAGCCCCATTGAAGAACCATAGAAATGCCGTTTAGGAAAAGCACTCCTTCTGCTTATAGACCCAGTCAGGAATGACCTAGCCTGGAATCCCCTACACCATTCTGCAGCTTTCGCAGCCTCGTCACACACTGGCAAAAGAAACTTCTCTCCTAGCTGCTTTCCTTTGAAGCAGAAACACATTTACATCCTAAGCCCCATTGAAGAACCATAGAAATGCCGTTAAGAAAAAGCACTCCTTCTGCTTATAGACCCAGCCAGGAACGGCCTAGCCTGGAATCCCTTCCATCATTCTGTAGCTTTCCAGCTCCCTCACACACTGGCAAAAGAAACTTTCTCCTAGCTGCTTTCCTTTGAAGCAGAAACACGTTTACATCCTAGCCCCATTGAAGAACCATAGAAATTCGGTTTACAAAAAGCACTCATTCTGCTTATATACCCAGCCAGGAATGGCCTAGCCTGGAATCCCCTGCACCATTCTGTAGCTTTCCGGCTCCCTCACACACTGGCAAAAGAAACTTTCTCCTAGCTGCTTTCCTTTGAAGCAGAAACACGTTTACATCCTAGCCCCATTGAAGAACCATAGAAATTCAGTTTACAAAAAGCACTCCTTCTGCTTATATACCCAGCCAGGAAGGCCTAGCCTGGAATCCCCTGCACCATTCTGCAGCTTTCCAGCTCCCTCACACCTGGCAAAAGAAACTTTCTCCTAGCTGCTTTCCTTTGAAGCAGAAACACGTTTACATCCTAGCCCCTTTGAAGAACCATAGAAATGCCGTTTAGAAAAAGCACTCCTTCTGCTTATAGACCCAGCCAGGAATGACCTAGCCTGGAATCCCCTACACCATTCTGCAGCTTTCCAGCTGCGTCACACACTGGCAAAAGAAACTTTCTCCTAGCTGCTTTCCTTTGAAGCAGAAACACGTTTACATCCTAGCCCCTATTGAAGAACCATAGAAATTCGCTTTGCAAAAAGCACTCCTTCTGCTTATAGACCCAGCCAGGAATGGCCTAGCCTGGAATCCCCTGCACCATTCTGCAGCTTTCCAGCTCCCTCACACACTGGCAAAAGAAACTTTCTCCTAGCTGCTTTCCTTTGAAGCAGAAACACGTTTACATCCTAGCCCCATTGAAGAACCATAGAAATTCGGTTTACAAAAAGCACTCCTTCTGCTTATAGACCCAGCCAGGAATGGCCTAGCCTGGAATCCCCTTCACCATTCTGCAGCTTTCCAGCTCCCTCACACACTGGCAAAAGAAACTTTCTCCTAGCTGCTTTCCTTTGAAGCAGAAACACGTTTACATCCTAGCCCCATTGAAGAACCATAGAAATTCGGTTTACAAAAAGCACTCCTTCTGCTTATAGACCCAGCCAGGAATGGCCTAGCCTGGAATCCCCTGCACCATTCTGCAGCTTTCCAGCTCCCTCACACACTGGCAAAAGAAACTTTCTCCTAGCTGCTTTCCTTTGAAGCAGAAACACGTTTACATCCTAGCCCCATTGAAGAACCATAGAAATGCCGTTTAGAAAAAGCACTCCTTCTGCTTATAGACCCAGCCAGGAATGGCCTAGCCTGGAATCCCCTGCACCATTCTGCAGCTTTCCAGCTCCCGCACACACTGGCAAAAGAAACTTTCTCCTAGCTGCTTTCCTTTGAAGCAGAAACACGTTTACATCCTAGCCCCATTGAAGAACCATAGAAATTCGCTTTACAAAAAGCACTCCTTCTGCTTATAGACCCAGTCAGGAATGACCTAGCCTGGAATCCCCTACACCATTCTGCAGCTTTCCAGCTGCGTCACACACTGGCAAAAGAAACTTTCTCCTAGCTGCTTTCCTTTGAAGCAGAAACACGTTTACATCCTAGCCCCATTGAAGAACCATAGAAATTAGCTTTGCAAAAAGCACTCCTTCTGCTTATAGACCCAGCCAGGAATGGCCTAGCCTGGAATCCCCTACACCATTCTGCAGCTTTCCAGCCTCGTCACACACTGGCAAAAGAAACTTTCTCCTAGCTGCTTTCCTTTGAAGCAGAAACACGTTTACATCCTAGCCCCATTGAAGAACCATAGAAATGCCGTTTAGAAAAAGCACTCCTTCTGCTTATAGACCCAGCCAGGAATGGCCTAGCCTGGAATCCCCTGCACCATTCTGCAGCTTTCCAGCTGCGTCACACACTGGCAAAAGAAACTTTCTCCTAGCTGCTTTCCTTTGAAGCAGAAACACGTTTACATCCTAGCCCCATTGAAGAACCATAGAAATTCGCTTTACAAAAAGCACTCCTTCTGCTTATAGACCCAGTCAGGAATGGCCTAGCCTGGAATCCCCTGCACCATTCTGCAGCTTTCCAGCTCCCTCACACACTGGCAAAAGAAACTTTCTCCTAGCTGCTTTCCTTTGAAGCAGAAACACGTTTACATCCTAGCCCCATTGAAGAACCATAGAAATTCCGTTTACAAAAAGCACTCCTTCTGCTTATAGACCCAGCCAGGAATGGCCTAGCCTGGAATCCCCTGCACCATTCTGCAGCTTTCCAGCTGCGTCACACACTGGCAAAAGAAACTTTCTCCTAGCTGCTTTCCTTTGAAGCAGAAACACGTTTACATCCTAGCCCCATTGAAGAACCATAGAAATGCCGTTTAGAAAAAGCACTCCTTCTGCTTATAGACCCAGCCAGGAATGGCCTAGCCTGGAATCCCCTGCACCATTCTGCAGCTTTCCAGCTCCGTCACACACTGGCAAAAGAAACTTTCTCCTAGCTGCTTTCCTTTGAAGCAGAAACACGTTTACATCCTAGCCCCATTGAAGAACCATAGAAATGCCGTTTAGAAAAAGCACTCCTTCTGCTTATAGACCCAGCCAGGAATGGCCTAGCCTGGAATCCCCTTCACCATTCTGCAGCTTTCCAGCTGCGTCACACACTGGCAAAAGAAACTTTCTCCTAGCTGCTTTCCTTTGAAGCAGAAACACGTTTACATCCTAGCCCCATTGAAGAACCATAGAAATTCGCTTTACAAAAAGCACTCCTTCTGCTTATAGACCCAGCCAGGAATGGCCTAGCCTGGAATCCCCTGCACCATTCTGCAGCTTTCCAGCTGCGTCACACACTGGCAAAAGAAACTTTCTCCTAGCTGCTTTCCTTTGAAGCAGAAACACGTTTACATCCTAGCCCCATTGAAGAACCATAGAAATTCGGTTTACAAAAAGCACTCCTTCTGCTTATAGACCCAGCCAGGAATGGCCTAGCCTGGAATCCCCTGCACCATTCTGCAGCTTTCCAGCTGCGTCACACACTGGCAAAAGAAACTTTCTCCTAGCTGCTTTCCTTTGAAGCAGAAACACGTTTACATCCTAGCCCCATTGAAGAACCATAGAAATTCGCTTTAGCAAAAAGCACTCCTTCTGCTTATAGACCCAGCCAGGAATGACCTAGCCTGGAATCCCCTGCACCATTCTGCAGCTTTCCAGCTGCGTCACACACTGGCAAAAGAAACTTTCTCCTAGCTGCTTTCCTTTGAAGCAGAAACACGTTTACATCCTAGCCCCATTGAAGAACCATAGAAATGCCGTTTACAAAAAGCACTCCTTCTGCTTATAGACCCAGTCAGGAATGGCCTAGCCTGGAATCCCCTGCACCATTCTGCAGCTTTCCAGCTCCCTCACACACTGGCAAAAGAAACTTTCTCCTAGCTGCTTTCCTTTGAAGCAGAAACACGTTTACATCCTAGCCCCATTGAAGAACCATAGAAATGCCGGTTTACAAAAAGCACTCCTTCTGCTTATAGACCCAGCCAGGAATGGCCTAGCCTGGAATCCCCTGCACCATTCTGCAGCTTTCCAGCTCCCTCACACACTGGCAAAAGAAACTTTCTCCTAGCTGCTTTCCTTTGAAGCAGAAACACGTTTACATCCTAGCCCCATTGAAGAACCATAGAAATTCGGTTACAAAAAGCACTCCTTCTGCTTATAGACCCAGCCAGGAATGGCCTAGCCTGGAATCCCCTTCACCATTCTGCAGCTTTCCAGCTCCCTCACACACTGGCAAAAGAAACTTTCTCCTAGCTGCTTTCCTTTGAAGCAGAAACACGTTTACATCCTAGCCCCATTGAAGAACCATAGAAATTCGTTTACAAAAAGCACTCATTCTGCTTATAGACCCAGCCAGGAATGGCCTAGCCTGGAATCCCCTGCACCATTCTGCAGCTTTCCAGCTCCCTCACACACTGGCAAAAGAAACTTTCTCCTAGCTGCTTTCCTTTGAAGCAGAAACACGTTTACATCCTAGCCCCATTGAAGAACCATAGAAATGCCGATAGAAAAAGCACTCCTTCTGCTTATAGACCCAGCCAGGAATGGCCTAGCCTGGAATCCCCTTCACCATTCTGCAGCTTTCCAGCTCCCTCACACACTGGCAAAAGAAACTTTCTCCTAGCTGCTTTCCTTTGAAGCAGAAACACGTTTACATCCTAGCCCCATTGAAGAACCATAGAAATTCGCTTTACAAAAAGCACTCATTCTGCTTATAGACCCAGTCCAGGAATGGCCTAGCCTGGAATCCCCTGCACCATTCTGCAGCTTTCCAGCTCCCTCACACACTGGCAAAAGAAACTTTCTCCTAGCTGCTTTCCTTTGAAGCAGAAACACGTTTACATCCTAGCCCCATTGAAGAACCATAGAAATTCCGGTTTACAAAAAGCACTCCTTCTGCTTATAGACCCAGCCAGGAATGGCCTAGCCTGGAATCCCCTGCACCATTCTGTAGCTTTCCAGCTCCCTCACACACTGGCAAAAGAAACTTTCTCCTAGCTGCTTTCCTTTGAAGCAGAAACACGTTTACATCCTAGCCCCATTGAAGAACCATAGAAATTCGTTTACAAAAAGCACTCCTTCTGCTTATAGACCCAGCCAGGAATGGCCTAGCCTGGAATCCCCTGCACCATTCTGCAGCTTTCCAGCTGCCTCACACACTGGCAAAAGAAACTTTCTCCTAGCTGCTTTCCTTTGAAGCAGAAACACGTTTACATCCTAGCCCCATTGAAGAACCATAGAAATTCGCTTTAGAAAAAGCACTCCTTCTGCTTATAGACCCAGTCAGGAATGACCTAGCCTGGAATCCCCTGCACCATTCTGCAGCTTTCCAGCTCCCTCACACACTGGCAAAAGAAACTTTCTCCTAGCTGCTTTCCTTTGAAGCAGAAACACGTTTACATCCTAGCCCCATTGAAGAACCATAGAAATGCCGTTTAGAAAAAGCACTCCTTCTGCTTATAGACCCAGCCAGGAATGGCCTAGCCTGGAATCCCCTGCACCATTCTGCAGCTTTCCAGCTCCCTCACACACTGGCAAAAGAAACTTTCTCCTAGCTGCTTTCCTTTGAAGCAGAAACACGTTTACATCCTAGCCCCATTGAAGAACCATAGAAATGCCGGTTTACAAAAAGCACTCCTTCTGCTTATAGACCCAGCCAGGAATGGCCTAGCCTGGAATCCCCTGCACCATTCTGTAGCTTTCCAGCTCCCTCACACACTGGCAAAAGAAACTTTCTCCTAGCTGCTTTCCTTTGAAGCAGAAACACGTTTACATCCTAGCCCCATTGAAGAACCATAGAAAATCCGGTTTACAAAAAGCACTCCTTCTGCTTATAGACCCAGCCAGGAATGGCCTAGCCTGGAATCCCCTGCACCATTCTGCAGCTTTCCAGCTCCCTCACACACTGGCAAAAGAAACTTTCTCCTAGCTGCTTTCCTTTGAAGCAGAAACACGTTTACATCCTAGCCCATTGAAGAACCATAGAAATGCCGTTTACAAAAGCACTCCTTCTGCTTATAGACCCAGTCAGGAATGACCTAGCCTGGAATCCCCTGCACCATTCTGCAGCTTTCCAGCTGCGTCACACACTGGCAAAAGAAACTTTCTCCTAGCTGCTTTCCTTTGAAGCAGAAACACGTTTACATCCTAGCCCCATTGAAGAACCATAGAAATGCCGTTTAGAAAAAAGCACTCCTTCTGCTTATAGACCCAGCCAGGAATGGCCTAGCCTGGAATCCCCTGCACCATTCTGCAGCTTTCCAGCTCCCTCACACACTGGCAAAAGAAACTTTCTCCTAGCTGCTTTCCTTTGAAGCAGAAACACGTTTACATCCTAGCCCCATTGAAGAACCATAGAAAATCGTTTTTACAAAAAGCACTCCTTCTGCTTATAGAACCAGCCAGGAATGGCCTAGCCTGGAATCCCCTGCACCATTCTGCAGCTTTCCAGCTCCGTCACACACTGGCAAAAGAAACTTTCTCCTAGCTGCTTTCCTTTGAAGCAGAAACACGTTTACATCCTAGCCCCATTGAAGAACCATAGAAATTCCGTTTAGAAAAAGCACTCCTTCTGCTTATAGACCCAGCCAGGAATGGCCTAGCCTGGAATCCCCTGCACCATTCTGCAGCTTTCCAGCTCCCTCACACACTGGCAAAAGAAACTTTCTCCTAGCTGCTTTCCTTTGAAGCAGAAACACGTTTACATCCTAGCCCCATTGAAGAACCATAGAAATGCCGTTTAGAAAAAGCACTCCTTCTGCTTATAGACCCAGCCAGGAATGGCCTAGCCTGGAATCCCCTGCACCATTCTGCAGCTTTCCAGCTCCCGTCACACACTGGCAAAAGAAACTTTCTCCTAGCTGCTTTCCTTTGAAGCAGAAACACGTTTACATCCTAGCCCCATTGAAGAACCATAGAAATTCGGTTTAGAAAAAGCACTCCTTCTGCTTATAGACCCAGCCAGGAATGGCCTAGCCTGGAATCCCCTGCACCATTCTGCAGCTTTCCAGCTCCCTCACACACTGGCAAAAGAAACTTTCTCCTAGCTGCTTTCCTTTGAAGCAGAAACACGTTTACATCCTAGCCCCCATTGAAGAACCATAGAAATTCGGTTTACAAAAAGCACTCCTTCTGCTTATAGACCCAGCCAGGAATGGCCTAGCCTGGAATCCCCTACACCATTCTGCAGCTTTCCAGCTCCGTCACACACTGGCAAAAGAAACTTTCTCCTAGCTGCTTTCCTTTGAAGCAGAAACACGTTTACATCCTAGCCCCATTGAAGAACCATAGAAATTCGGTTTACAAAAAGCACTCCTTCTGCTTATAGACCCAGCCAGGAATGGCCTAGCCTGGAATCCCCTGCACCATTCTGCAGCTTTCCAGCTCCCTCACACACTGGCAAAAGAAACTTTCTCCTAGCTGCTTTCCTTTGAAGCAGAAACACGTTTACATCCTAGCCCCATTGAAGAACCATAGAAATGCCGTTTAGAAAAAGCACTCCTTCTGCTTATAGACCCAGTCCAGGAATGAGCCTAGCCTGGAATCCCCTACACCATTCTGCAGCTTTCCAGCTCCCGTCACACACTGGCAAAAGAAACTTTCTCCTAGCTGCTTTCCTTTGAAGCAGAAACACGTTTACATCCTAGCCCCATTGAAGAACCATAGAAATGCGTTTAGCAAAAAGCACTCCTTCTGCTTATAGACCCAGTCCAGGAATGACCTAGCCTGGAATCCCCTACACCATTCTGCAGCTTTCCAGCTGCGTCACACACTGGCAAAAGAAACTTTCTCCTAGCTGCTTTCCTTTGAAGCAGAAACACGTTTACATCCTAGCCCCTATTGAAGAACCATAGAAATTCGCTTAGCAAAAAGCACTCCTTCTGCTTATAGACCCAGCCAGGAATGGCCTAGCCTGGAATCCCCTGCACCATTCTGCAGCTTTCCAGCTCGTCACACACTGGCAAAAGAAACTTTCTCCTAGCTGCTTTCCTTTGAAGCAGAAACACGTTTACATCCTAGCCCCATTGAAGAACCATAGAAATGCCGTTTACAAAAAGCACTCCTTCTGCTTATAGACCCAGCCAGGAATGGCCTAGCCTGGAATCCCCTGCACCATTCTGCAGCTTTCCAGCTCCGTCACACACTGGCAAAAGAAACTTTCTCCTAGCTGCTTTCCTTTGAAGCAGAAACACGTTTACATCCTAGCCCCATTGAAGAACCATAGAAATGCGTTTAGAAAAAGCACTCCTTCTGCTTATAGACCCAGCCAGGAATGGCCTAGCCTGGAATCCCCTGCACCATTCTGTAGCTTTCCAGCTCCCTCACACACTGGCAAAAGAAACTTTCTCCTAGCTGCTTTCCTTTGAAGCAGAAACACGTTTACATCCTAGCCCCATTGAAGAACCATAGAAATTCGGTTTACAAAAAGCACTCATTCTGCTTTTAGACCCAGCCAGGAATGGCCTAGCCTGGAATCCCCTGCACCATTCTGCAGCTTTCCAGCTCCCTCACACACTGGCAAAAGAAACTTTCTCCTAGCTGCTTTCCTTTGAAGCAGAAACACGTTTACATCCTAGCCCCATTGAAGAACCATAGAAATAAGCTTTGCAAAAAGCACTCCTTCTGCTTATAGACCCAGTCAGGAATGGCCTAGCCTGGAATCCCCTACACCATTCTGCAGCTTTCCAGCCTCGTCACACACTGGCAAAAGAAACTTTCTCCTAGCTGCTTTCCTTTGAAGCAGAAACACGTTTACATCCTAGCCCCATTGAAGAACCATAGAAATGCCGTTAAGAAAAAGCACTCCTTCTGCTTATAGACCCAGCCAGGAATGGCCTAGCCTGGAATCCCCTGCACCATTCTGCAGCTTTCCAGCTCTCACACACTGGCAAAAGAAACTTTCTCCTAGCTGCTTTCCTTTGAAGCAGAAACACGTTTACATCCTAGCCCCATTGAAGAACCATAGAAATGCCGTTAGAAAAAGCACTCCTTCTGCTTATAGACCCAGCCAGGAATGGCCTAGCCTGGAATCCCCTACACCATTCTGCAGCTTTCCAGCTCCGTCACACACTGGCAAAAGAAACTTTCTCCTAGCTGCTTTCCTTTGAAGCAGAAACACGTTTACATCCTAGCCCCATTGAAGAACCATAGAAATTCGGTTACAAAAAGCACTCCTTCTGCTTATAGACCCAGCCAGGAATGGCCTAGCCTGGAATCCCCTGCACCATTCTGTAGCTTTCCAGCTCCCTCACACACTGGCAAAAGAAACTTTCTCCTAGCTGCTTTCCTTTGAAGCAGAAACACGTTTACATCCTAGCCCCATTGAAGAACCATAGAAATTCGTTTAGCAAAAAGCACTCCTTCCGCTGTAGACCCAGCCAGGAATGGCCTAGCCTGGAATCCCCTGCCACCATTCTGCAGCTTTCCAGCTGCGTCACACACTGGCAAAAGAAACTTTCTCCTAGCTGCTTTCCTTTGAAGCAGAAACACGTTTACATCCTAGCCCCATTGAAGAACCATAGAAATGCCGGTTAGAAAAAGCACTCCTTCTGCTTATAGACCCAGCAGGAATGGCCTAGCCTGGAATCCCCTGCACCATTCTGCAGCTTTCCAGCTCCCTCACACACTGGCAAAAGAAACTTTCTCCTAGCTGCTTTCCTTTGAAGCAGAAACACGTTTACATCCTAGCCCCATTGAAGAACCATAGAAATTCGCTTTTCAAAAAGCACTCCTTCTGCTATAGACCCAGCCAGGAATGGCCTAGCCTGGAATCCCCTGCACCATTCTGCAGCTTTCCAGCTCCCTCACACACTGGCAAAAGAAACTTTCTCCTAGCTGCTTTCCTTTGAAGCAGAAACACGTTTACATCCTAGCCCCATTGAAGAACCATAGAAATTCGGTTTACAAAAAGCACTCCTTCTGCTTATATACCCAGCCAGGAATGGCCTAGCCTGGAATCCCCTGCACCATTCTGCAGCTTTCCAGCTCCCTCACACACTGGCAAAAGAAACTTTCTCCTAGCTGCTTTCCTTTGAAGCAGAAACACGTTTACTTCCTAGCCCCATTGAAGAACCATAGAAATGCCGTTTAGAAAAAGCACTCCTTCTGCTTATAGACCAGCCAGGAATGGCCTAGCCTGGAATCCCCTGCCACCATTCTGCAGCTTTCCCAGCTCCCTCACACACTGGCAAAAGAAACTTTCTCCTAGCTGCTTTCCTTTGAAGCAGAAACACGTTTACATCCTAGCCCCATTGAAGAACCATAGAAATGCCGTTAGAAAAAGCACTCCTTCTGGCTTATACCCAGCCAGGGATGGCCTAGCCTGGAATCCCCTGCACCATTCTGCAGCTTTCCAGCTCCCTCACACACTGGCAAAAGAAACTTTCTCCTAGCTGCTTTCCTTTGAAGCAGAAACACGTTTACATCCTAGCCCCATTGAAGAACCATAGAAATTCGGTTACAAAAAGCACTCCTTCTGCTTATAGACCCAGCCAGGAATGGCCTAGCCTGGAATCCCCTACACCATTCTGCAGCTTTCCAGCTGCGTCACACACTGGCAAAAGAAACTTTCTCCTAGCTGCTTTCCTTTGAAGCAGAAACACGTTTACATCCTAGCCCCATTGAAGAACCATAGAAATTCGGTTTACAAAAAGCACTCCTTCTGCTTATAGACCCAGCCAGGAATGGCCTAGCCTGGAATCCCCTGCACCATTCTGCAGCTTTCCAGCTCCCTCACACACTGGCAAAAGAAACTTTCTCCTAGCTGCTTTCCTTTGAAGCAGAAACACGTTTACATCCTAGCCCCATTGAAGAACCATAGAAATGCCGGTTAGAAAAAGCACTCCTTCTGCTTATAGACCCAGCCAGGAATGGCCTAGCCTGGAATCCCCTGCACCATTCTGCAGCTTTCCAGCTCCTCACACACTGGCAAAAGAAACTTTCTCCTAGCTGCTTTCCTTTGAAGCAGAAACACGTTTACATCCTAGCCCCATTGAAGAACCATAGAAATTCGTTTACAAAAAGCACTCATTCTGCTTATAGACCCAGCCAGGAATGGCCTAGCCTGGAATCCCCTGCACCATTCTGCAGCTTTCCAGCTCCCTCACACACTGGCAAAAGAAACTTTCTCCTAGCTGCTTTCCTTTGAAGCAGAAACACGTTTACATCCTAGCCCCATTGAAGAACCATAGAAATGCCGTTTAGAAAAAGCACTCCTTCTGCTTATAGACCCAGTCAGGAATGGCCTAGCCTGGAATCCCCTGCACCATTCTGCAGCTTTCCAGCTGCGTCACACACTGGCAAAAGAAACTTTCTCCTAGCTGCTTTCCTTTGAAGCAGAAACACGTTTACATCCTAGCCCCATTGAAGAACCATAGAAATGCCGGTTAGAAAAAGCACTCCTTCTGCTTATAGACCCAGCCAGGAATGGCCTAGCCTGGAATCCCCTGCACCATTCTGTAGCTTTCCAGCTCCCTCACACACTGGCAAAAGAAACTTTCTCCTAGCTGCTTTCCTTTGAAGCAGAAACACGTTTACATCCTAGCCCCATTGAAGAACCATAGAAATTCGGTTTGCAAAAAGCACTCCTTCTGCTTATAGACCCAGCCAGGAATGGCCTAGCCTGGAATCCCCTGCACCATTCTGCAGCTTTCCAGCTCCCTCACACACTGGCAAAAGAAACTTTCTCCTAGCTGCTTTCCTTTGAAGCAGAAACACGTTTACATCCTAGCCCCATTGAAGAACCATAGAAATGCCGGTTAGAAAAAGCACTCCTTCTGCTTATAGACCCAGCCAGGAACGGCCTAGCCTGGAATCCCCTTCACCATTCTGCAGCTTTCCAGCTCCTCACACACTGGCAAAAGAAACTTTCTCCTAGCTGCTTTCCTTTGAAGCAGAAACACGTTTACATCCTAGCCCCATTGAAGAACCATAGAAATTCCGTTTAGAAAAAGCACTCATTCTGCTTATAGACCCAGCCAGGAATGGCCTAGCCTGGAATCCCCTGCACCATTCTGCAGCTTTCCAGCTCCCTCACACACTGGCAAAAGAAACTTTCTCCTAGCTGCTTTCCTTTGAAGCAGAAACACGTTTACATCCTAGCCCCATTGAAGAACCATAGAAATGCCGGTTTAGAAAAAGCACTCTTCTGCTTATAGACCCAGCCAGGAATGGCCTAGCCTGGAATCCCCTGCACCATTCTGCAGCTTTCCAGCTGCGTCACACACTGGCAAAAGAAACTTTCTCCTAGCTGCTTTCCTTTGAAGCAGAAACACAGTTTACATCCTAGCCCATTGAAGAACCTTAGAAATGCCGTTTTAGAAAAAAGCACTCCTTCTGCTTATAGACCCAGTCAGGAAATGCCTATCCTGGAATCCCTTCACCATTCTGCAGCTTTCCAGCTCCCTCACACACTGGCAAAAGAAACTTTCTCCTAGCTGCTTTCCTTTGAAGCAGAAACACGTTTACATCCTAAGCCCCATTGAAGAACCATAGAAATGCCGTTTAGAAAAAGCACTCCTTCTGCTTATAGACCCAGTCAGGAATGGCCTAGCCTGGAATCCCCTGCACCATTCTGTAGCTTTCCAGCTCCCTCACACACTGGCAAAAGAAACTTTCTCCTAGCTGCTTTCCTTTGAAGCAGAAACACGTTTACATCCTAGCCCCATTGAAGAACCATAGAAATTCGCTTTACAAAAAGCACTCCTTCTGCTTATAGACCCAGCCAGGAATGTCCTAGCCTGGAATCCCCTGCACCATTCTGCAGCTTTCCAGCTCCCTCACACACTGGCAAAAGAAACTTTCTCCTAGCTGCTTTCCTTGAAGCAGAAACACGTTTACATCCTAGCCCCATTGAAGAACCATAGAATTTACGTTCAGAAAAAGCACTCCTTCTGCTTATAGACCCAGCCAGGAATGGCCTAGCCTGGAATCCCCTGCACCATTCTGCAGCTTTCCAGCTCACTCACACACTGGCAAAAGAAACTTTCTCCTAGCTGCTTTCCTTTGAAGCAGAAACACGTTTACATCCTAGCCCATTGAAGAACCATAGAAATGCCGTTTAGAAAAAGCACTCCTTCTGCTTATAGACCCAGCCAGGAATGGCCTAGCCTGGAATCCCCTGCACCATTCTGCAGCTTTCCAGCTCCCTCACACACTGGCAAAAGAAACTTTCTCCTAGCTGCTTTCCTTTGAAGCAGAAACACGTTTTACATCCTAGCCCCATTGAAGAACCATAGAAATGACGTTTAGAAAAAGCACTCCTTCTGCTTATAGACCCAGCCAGGAATGGCCTAGCCTGGAATCCCCTGCACCATTCTGCAGCTTTCCAGCTGCAGCACACACTGGCAAAAGAAACTTTCTCCTAGCTGCTTTCCTTTGAAGCAGAAACACGTTTACATCCTAGCCCCATTGAAGAACCATAGAAATGCCGGTTTACAAAAAGCACTCCTTCTGCTTATAGACCCAGCCAGGAATGGCCTAGCCTGGAATCCCCTGCACCATTCTGCAGCTTTCCAGCTCCCTCACACACTGGCAAAAGAAACTTTCTCCTAGCTGCTTTCCTTTGAAGCAGAAAAACGTTTACATCCTAGCCCCATTGAAGAACCATAGAAATGCCGGTTTAGAAAAAGCACTTCCTTCTGCTTATAGACCCAGCCAGGAATGGCCTAGCCTGGAATCCCCTGCACCATTCTGCAGCTTTCCAGCTCGCGTCACACACTGGCAAAAGAAACTTTCTCCTAGCTGCTTTCCTTTGAAGCAGAAACACGTTTACATCCTAGCCCCATTGAAGAACCATAGAAATTCGGTTTAGAAAAAGCACTCCTTCTGCTTATAGACCCAGCCAGGAATGGCCTAGCCTGGAATCCCCCTGCACCATTCTGCAGCTTTCCAGCTCCCTCACACACTGGCAAAAGAAACTTTCTCCTAGCTGCTTTCCTTTGAAGCAGAAACACGTTTACATCCTAGCCCCATTGAAGAACCATAGAAATGCCGTTTAGAAAAAAGCACTCCTTCTGCTTATAGACCCAGCCAGGAATGGCCTAGCCTGGAATCCCCTGCAACCATTCTGCAGCTTTCCAGCTCCCTCACACACTGGCAAAAGAAACTTTCTCCTAGCTGCTTTCCTTTGAAGCAGAAACACGTTTTACATCCTAGCCCCATTGAAGAACCATAGAAATGCCGTTTAGAAAAAGCACTCCTTCTGCTTATAGACCCAGCCAGGAATGGCCTAGCCTGGAATCCCCTGCACCATTCTGCAGCTTTCCAGCTCCCTCACACACTGGCAAAAGAAACTTTCTCCTAGCTGCTTTCCTTTGAAGCAGAAACACGTTTACATCCTAGCCCCATTGGAGAACCATAGAAATTCGCTTTACGAAAGGCACTCCTTCTGCGTGTAGACCCAGCCAGGAATGGCCTAGCCTGGAATCCCCTGCACCATTCTGCAGCTTTCCAGCTCCCTCACACACTGGCAAAAGAAACTTTCTCCTAGCTGCTTTCCTTTGAAGCAGAAACACGTTTACATCCTAGCCCCATTGAAGAACCATAGAAATGCCGTTTAGAAAAAGCACTCCTTCTGCTTATAGACCCAGCCAGGAATGGCCTAGCCTGGAATCCCCTGCACCATTCTGCAGCTTTCCAGCTGCCTCACACACTGGCAAAAGAAACTTTCTCCTAGCTGCTTTCCTTTGAAGCAGAAACACGTTTACATCCTAGCCCCATTGAAGAACCATAGAAATTCCGTTTACAAAAAGCACTCCTTCTGCTTATAGACCCAGCAGGAATGGCCTAGCCTGGAATCCCCTGCACCATTCTGCAGCTTTCCAGCTCCCTCACACACTGGCAAAAGAAACTTTCTCCTAGCTGCTTTCCTTTGAAGCAGAAACACGTTTACATCCTAGCCCCATTGAAGAACCATAGAAATGCCGTTTAGAAAAAGCACTCCTTCTGCTTATAGACCCAGTCAGGAATGACCTAGCCCTGGAATCCCCTACACCATTCTGCAGCTTTCCAGCTGCGTCACACACTGGCAAAAGAAACTTTCTCCTAGCTGCTTTCCTTTGAAGCAGAAACACGTTTACATCCTAGCCCCATTGAAGAACCATAGAAATTCGCTTAGCAAAAAGCACTCCTTCTGCTTATAGACCCATTCAGGAATGACCTAGCCTGGAATCCCCTACACCATTCTGCAGCTTTCCAGCTGCGTCACACACTGGCAAAAGAAACTTTCTCCTAGCTGCTTCCTTTGAAGCAGAAACACGTTTACATCCTAGCCCCATTGAAGAACCATAGAAATTCGCTTTGCAAAAAGCACTCCTTCTGCTTATAGACCCAGTCAGGAATGGCCTAGCCTGGAATCCCCTGCACCATTCTGCAGCTTTCCAGCTCCCTCACACACTGGCAAAAGAAACTTTCTCCTAGCTGCTTTCCTTTGAAGCAGAAACACGTTTACATCCTAGCCCCATTGAAGAACCATAGAAATGCCGTTTAGAAAAAGCACTCCTTCTGCTTATAGACCCAGCCAGGAATGGCCTAGCCTGGAATCCCTTCACCATTCTGCAGCTTTCCAGCTGCGTCACACACTGGCAAAAGAAACTTTCTCCATAGCTGCTTTCCTTTGAAGCAGAAACACGTTTACATCCTAGCCCCATTGAAGAACCATAGAAATTCCGTTTACAAAAGCACTCCTTCTGCTTATAGACCCAGCCAGGAATGGCCTAGCCTGGAATCCCCTGCACCATTCTGCAGCTTTCCAGCTCCCTCACACACTGGCAAAAGGAAACTTTCTCCTAGCTGCTTTCCTTTGAAGCAGAAACACGTTACATCCTAGCCCCATTGAAGAACCATAGAAATGCCGGTTTAGAAAAAGCACTCCTTCTGCTTATAGACCCAGCCAGGAATGGCCTAGCCTGGAATCCCCTGCACCATTCTGCAGCTTTCCAGCTCCCTCACACACTGGCAAAAGAAACTTTCTCCTAGCTGCTTTCCTTTGAAGCAGAAACACGTTTACATCCTAGCCCCATTGAAGAACCATAGAAATGCCGTTTAGAAAAAGCACTCCTTCTGCTTATAGACCCAGCCAGGAATGGCCTAGCCTGGAATCCCCTGCACCATTCTGCAGCTTTCCCACTGCATCACACACTGGCAAAAGAAACTTTCTCCTAGCTGCTTTCCTTTGAAGCAGAAACACGTTTACATCCTAGCCCCATTGAAGAACCATAGAAATTCACGTTACAAAAAGCACTCCTTCTGCTTATAGACCCAGCCAGGAATGGCCTAGCCTGGAATCCCCTGCACCATTCTGCAGCTTTCCAGCTCCCTCACACACTGGCAAAAGAAACTTTCTCCTAGCTGCTTTCCTTTTGAAGCAGAAACACGTTTACATCCTAGCCCCATTGAAGAACCATAGAAATCCGGTTTAGAAAAAGCACTCCTTCTGCTTATATACCCAGCCAGGAATGGCCTAGCCTGGAATCCCCTGCACCATTCTGCAGCTTTCCAGCTCCCTCACACACTGGCAAAAGAAACTTTCTCCTAGCTGCTTTCCTTTGAAGCAGAAACACGTTTACATCCTAGCCCTATTGAAGAACCATAGAAATGCCGTGTTAGAAAAGCATTACTTCTGTGTGTAGACCCAGCCCAGGAATGGCCTAGCCTGGAATCCCCGCACCATTCTGTCAGCTTTCCAGCTGGCGGTCACACACGGGCAAAAGGGAAACTTTTCTCCTAGCTGCTTTCCTTTGAAGCAAAAACACGTTTACATCCTAGGCCCATTTGAAGAACCTAGAAATGCCGGTTAGAAAAAGCATTACTTTCTGTGTGTAGACCCTGCCAGGAATGGCCTAGCCTGGAATGCCCTGCACATTCTGCAGCTTTCCAGCTCCCGTCACACACTGGCAAAAGAAACTTTCTCCTAGCTGCTTTCCTTGAAGCAGAAACACGTTTACATCCTAGCCCCATTGAAGAACCATAGAAATGCTGGTTAGAAAAAGCATGACTTCTGTGTGTAGACCCAGCCAGGAATGGCCTAGCCTGGAATCCCCTGCACCAGTCTGCAGCATCACTCACACACTGGCAAAAGAAACTTTCTCCTAGCTGCTTTCCTTTGAAGCAGAAACACGTTTACATCCTAGCCCCATTGAAGAACCATAGAAATTCGGTTTAGAAAAAAGCACTCCTTCTGCTTATAGACCCAGCCAGGAATGGCCTAGCCTGGAATCCCCTGCACCATTCTGCAGCTTTCCAGCTGCGTCACACACTGGCAAAAGAAACTTTCTCCTAGCTGCTTTCCTTTGAAGCAGAAACACGTTTACATCCTAGCCCCATTGAAGAACCATAGAAATGCCGTTTAGAAAAAGCACTCATTCTGCTTATAGACCCAGCCAGGAATGGCCTAGCCTGGAATCCCCTGCACCATTCTGCAGCTTTCCAGCTCCCTCACACACTGGCAAAAGAAACTTTCTCCTAGCTGCTTTCCTTTGAAGCAGAAACACGTTTACATCCTAGCCCCATTGAAGAACCATAGAAATGCCGTTTAGAAAAAAGCACTCCTTCTGCTTATAGACCCAGCCAGGAATGGCCTAGCCTGGAATCCCCTGCACCAGTCTGCCAGCTTTCCAGCTCCCTCACACACTGGGCAAAAAGAAACTTTCTCCTAGCTGCTTTCCTTTGAATGCAGAAACACTATTACATTCCTAGCCCCCATTGAAGAACCATAGAAATGCCGGTTAGAAAAAGCATTACTTCTTGTTAGACCCAGCCAGGAATGTGCCTAGCCTGGAATCCCCCTGCACCATTCTGCAGCTTCCAGCTGCGATCACACACTGGCAAAAGAAACTTTCTCCAAGCTGCTTTCCTTTGAAGCAGAAACACGTTTACATCCTAGCCCCATTGAAGAACCATAGATAATGCCGGTTAGAAAAAGGCATTACTTCTGCGTGTAGACCCCTAGTCCAGGAAGTGGCCTAGCCTGGAATCCCCAGCAACCATTCTGCAGCTTTCCAGCTCCCCTCACACACTGCAAAAGAAACTTTCTCCTAGCTGCTTCCTTTGAAGCAGAACACGTTTACATCCTAGCCCCATTGAAGAACCATAGAAATTCCGGTTAGAAAAAGCATTACTTCTGCTGATGTAGACCCAGCCAGGAATGGCCTAGCCTGAATCCCCTGCACCATTCTGCTGCTTTCCAGCTGCGTCACACACGGG
The DNA here is from genome assembly GCF_015220805.1 of Pogoniulus pusillus. NCBI lineage: Eukaryota > Metazoa > Chordata > Aves > Piciformes > Lybiidae > Pogoniulus > Pogoniulus pusillus. The sequence goes on from NW_026974561.1 coordinate 99,085, forward strand.
CAAAAGAAACTTTCTCCTAGCTGCTTTCCTTTGAAGCAGAAACACGTTTACATCCTAGCCCTATTGAAGAACCATAGAAATGCCGTTTAGAAAGAAGCATTACTTCTTGCGTGTATGACCCAGCCAGAATGGCCTAGCCTGGGAATCCCCTGCACCATTTCTGCAGCTTTCCAGCTGCCGCACACACTGGCAAAAGAAACTTTACTCCTAGCTGCTTTACCTTTGAAGCAGATAACAACGCTTACAATCCTAGCCCCACTGGAAGTAAACCATAGAAATGCCGGTTAGAAACCAAGCCATTACGTTCTTGGCGTGAGTAGACCCAGCCAGGAATGGCACTAGCCTGGATCCCTGCTCATTCTGCAGCTTTTCCAGCTCTCCTCACAACACTGCAAAAGAAACTTTCTCCTAGCTCTGCTTTCCTTTTTGAAGCAGAAACACGTTTACATCCTAGCCCATTGAAGAACCATAGAAATGCCGGTTCAGAAAAAGCACTCCTTCTGCTTATAGACCCAGCCAGGAATGGCCTAGCCTGGAATCCCCTGCACCATTCTGTAGCTTTCCAGCTCCCTCACACACTGGCAAAAGAAACTTTCTCCTAGCTGCTTTCCTTTGAAGCAGAAACACGTTTACATCCTAGCCCCATTGAAGAACCATAGAAATTCCGTTTAGAAAAATCATTACTTCTGCTTATAGACCCAGCCAGGAATTGCCTAGCCTGGAATCCCCTGCACCATTCTGCAGCTTTCCAGCTCCCTCACACACTGGCAAAAGAAACTTTCTCCTAGCTGCTTTCCTTTGAAGCAGAAACACGTTTACATCCTAGCCCCATTGAAGAACCATAGAAATGCCGTTAGGAAAAAGCACTCCTTCTGCTTATAGACCCAGCCAGGAATGGCCTAGCCTGGAATCCCCTTCACCATTCTGCAGCTTTCCAGCTCCGTCACACACTGGCAAAAGAAACTTTCTCCTAGCTGCTTTCCTTTGAAGCAGAAACACGTTTACATCCTAGCCCCATTGAAGAACCATAGAAATGCCGGTTAGAAAAAGCACTCCTTCTGCTTATAGACCCCATCCAGGAACGGCCTAGCCTGGAATCCCTTCATCATTCTGTAGCTTTCCAGCTCCGTCACACACTGGGCAAAAGAAACTTTCTCCTAGCTGCTTTCCTTTGAAGCAGAAACACGTTTACATCCTAGCCCCATTGAAGAACCATAGAAATGCCGTTTAGAAAAAAGCACTCCTTCTGCTTATATACCCAGCCAGGAATGGCCTAGCCTGGAATCCCCTGCACCATTCTGCAGCTTTCCAGCCTTGTCACACACTGGCAAAAGAAACTTTCTCCTAGCTGCTTTCCTTTGAAGCAGAAACACGTTTACATCCTAGCCCCATTGAAGAACCATAGAAATGCCGTTTAGAAAAAGCAATCCTTCTGCTTATAGACCCAGCCAGGAATGGCCTAGCCTGGAATCCCCTTCACCATTCTGCAGCTTTCCAGCTCCGTCACACACTGGCAAAAGAAACTTTCTCCTAGCTGCTTTCCTTTGAAGCAGAAACACGTTTACATCCTAGCCCCCATTGAAGAACCATAGAAATGCCGGTTAGAAAAAGCACTCCTTCTGCGTATAGACCCAGCCAGGAATGGCCTAGCCTGGAATCCCCTGCACCATTCTGCAGCTTTCCAGCTCCCTCACACCACTGGCAAAAGAAACTTTCTCCTAGCTGCTTTCCTTTGAAGCAGAAACACGTTTACATCCTAGCCCCATTGAAGAACCATAGAAATTCCGGTTTAGAAAAAGCACTCCTTCTGCTTATTAGACCCAGCCAGGAATGGCCTAGCCTGGAATCCCCTGCACCATTCTGTAGCTTTCCAGCTGCGTCACACACTGGCAAAAGAAACTTTCTCCTAGCTGCTTTCCTTTGAAGCAGAAACACGTTTACATCCTAGCCCCATTGAAGAACCATAGAAATGCCGGTTAGAAAAAGCACTCCTTCTGCTTATAGACCCAGCCAGGAATGGCCTAGCCTGGAATCCCTGCACCATTCTGTAGCTTTCCAGCTCCCTCACACACTGGCAAAAGAAACTTTCTCCTAGCTGCTTTCCTTTGAAGCAGAAACACGTTTTACATCCTAGCCCCATTGAAGAACCATAGAAATTCGGTTTACAAAAAGCACTTCTTCTGCTTTTAGACCCAGCCAGGAATGGCCTAGCCTGGAATCCCCTGCACCATTCTGCAGCTTTCCAGCTCCCTCACACACTGGCAAAAGAAACTTTCTCCTAGCTGCTTTCCTTTGAAGCAGAAACACTTTACATCCTAGCCCCATTGAAGAACCATAGAAATGCCGTTTAGAAAAAGCACTCCTTCTGCTTATAGACCCAGCAGGAATGCCTAGCCTGGAATCCCTACACCATTCTGCAGCTTCCAGCTGCGTCACACACTGGCAAAGAATCTTTCTCCTAGCTGTTTTCTTTTGAAGCAGAACACGTTTACATCCTAGCCCCATTGAAGAACCATAGAAATTCGGTTTACAAAAGCACTCCTTCTGCTTATAGACCCAGCCAGGAATGGCCTAGCCTGGAATCCCCTGCACCATTCTGCAGCTTTCCAGCTCCCTCACACACTGCAAAAGAAACTTTCTCCTAGCTGCTTTCCTTTGAAGCAGAAACACGTTTACATCCTAGCCCCATTGAAGAACCATAGAAATGCCGGTTTAGAAAAAGCACTCCTTCTGCTTATAGACCCAGTCAGGAATGGCCTTGCCTGGAATCCCCTGCACCATTCTGCAGCTTTCCAGCTCCCTCACACACTGGCAAAGAAACTTTCTCCTAGCTGCTTTCCTTTGAAGCAGAAACACGTTTACATCCTAGCCCCATTGAAGAACCATAGAAATGATGTTTAGAAAAAGCACTCCTTCTGCTTATAGACCCAGCCAGGAATGCCTAGCCGGAATCCCCTGCACCATTCTGCAGCTTTCCAGCTGCTCACACACTGGCAAAAGAAACTTTCTCCTAGCTGCTTCCTTTGAAGCAGAAACACGTTTACATCCTAGCCCATTGAAGAACCATAGAAATGCCGTTTAGAAAAAGCACTCCTTCTGCTTATAGACCCAGCAGGAACTAGCCTGGAATCCCCTACACCATTCTGCAGCTTTCCAGCTCTCACACACTGGCAAAAGAAACTTTCTCCTAGCTGCTTTCCTTTGAAGCAGAAACACGTTTACATCCTAGCCCCATTGAAGAACCATAGAAATTCGTTTACAAAAAGCACTCCTTCTGCTTATAGACCCAGCCAGGAATGGCCTAGCCTGGAATTCCCCTGCACCATTCTGCAGCTTTCCAGCTCCCTCACACACTGGCAAAAGAAACTTTCTCCTAGCTGCTTTCCTTTGAAGCAGAAACACGTTTACATCCTAGCCCCATTGAAGAACCATAGAATTCGGTTTACAAAAAGCACTCCTTCTGCTTATAGACCCAGCCAGGAATGGCCTAGCCTGGAATCCCCTGCACCATTCTGCAGCTTTCCAGCTCCCTGTCACACACTGGCAAAAGAAACTTCTCCTAGCTGCTTTCCTTTGAAGCAGAAACACGTTTACATCCTAGCCCCATTGAAGAACCATAGAAATTCCGTTTAGAAAAAGCACTCCTTCTGCTTATAGACCCAGCCAGGAATGGCCTAGCCTGGAATCCCCTGCACCATTCTGCAGCTTTCCAGCTCCTCACACACTGGCAAAAGAAACTTTCTCCTAGCTGCTTTCCTTTGAAGCAGAAACACGTTTACATCCTAGCCCCATTGAAGAACCATAGAAATGCCTTTAGAAAAAGCACATCCTTCTGCTTATAGGACCCAGCCAGGAAATGCCTAGCCTGGAATCCCCTTCACCATTCTGCTAGCTTTCCAGCTCCCTCACACACTGGCAAAAGAAACTTTCTCCTAGCTGCTCTTCCTTGAAGCAGAAACACGTTTACATCCTAGCCCCATTGAGAACCATAGAAATTGCGTTTAGAAAAAAGCACTCCTTCTGGCTTATATACCCAGCCAGGGAATGGGCCTAGCCTGGAATCCCCTGCACCATTCTGCAGCTTTCCAGCTCCCTCACACACTGGCAAAAGAAACTTTCTCCTAGCTGCTTTCCTTTGAAGCAGAAACACGTTTACATCCTGGCCCCATTGGAGAACCATAGAAATCCCGGTTTAGAAAAAGCACTCCTTCTGCTTATAGACCCAGCCAGGAATGGACCTAGCCTGGAATCCCCTGCACCATTCTGCAGCTTCCACTGCGTCATACACTGGCAAAAGCAAACTTTCGCCTAGCTGCTTTTCCTTTGAAGCAGAAACACTTTTACATCCTAGCCCATTGAAGATCATAGATATTCCGGTTTACAAAAAGCTACTCATTCTGCTTATATACCCCAGCCAGAATGCCCTAGCCTGGGAATCCCCTGCACCATCTGTAGCTTTCCAAGCTCCCTCACACACTGGCAAAAGAACTTTCTCCTAGCTGCTTTCCTTGAAGCAGGAAACACGTTTACCTCCTAGCCCCATTGAAGAACCATAGAAATATCGGTATACAAAAAGCACTCATTCTGCTTATATACCCAGCCTGGAATGGCCTAGCCTGGAATCCCCTACACCATTCTGCAGCTATCCAGCCCTGCGTCACACACGGCAAAAGAAACTTTCTCCTAGGCTGCTTTTCCTTTGAAGCAGATACACGTTTACATCCTATCCCCTATTGACGAACCATGAAACCTCGTTTAGAAAAAGCACTCCTTCTGCTTATAGCCCAGTCAGAATGACCTAGCCTGGATTCCCCTACACCATTCGCAGCTTTCCAGCTCCCTCACACACTGGCAAAAGAAACTTTCTCCTAGCTGCTTTCCTTTGAAGCAGAAACACGTTTACATCCTAGCCCCATTGAAGAACCCATAGAAATTCCGGTTTAGAAAAAAGCACTCCTTCTGCTTATAACCCAGCAGAATGGCCTAGCCTGGAGATCCCCTGCACCATTCTGCAGCTTTCCCAGCTGCCTCACACACTGGCAAAAGAAACTTTCTCCTAGCTGCTTTCCTTTGAAGCAGAAACACGTTTACATCCTAGCCCATTGAAGAACCATAGAAATGCCTTTAGAAAAAGCACTCCTTCTGCT
>NW_026974562.1:0-103067 GCF_015220805.1 Pogoniulus pusillus
GCCATGCCCAGGGACACCCTACCCTACATCAGCCTGGCCTTAACCACCTCCAGCCGTGGGCCCTCAACCACCTCCCTGGGCAACCCATTCCAGCCTCTCACCACTCTCATGCTGAACAACTTCCCCTGCACATCCAGTCTGAACTTACCCATCTCCAGCTCTGCTCCATTCCCCCTAGTCCTGTCACTCCCTGACAGCCTAAAAAGTCCCTCCACAGACTTTTTGTAGGCCCCTTCAGATCCTGGAAGGTCACAATAAGTCACCTCTAGCCTTCTCTTCTCCAGCTGAACAGCCCCAACTCTTTCAGTCTGTCCTTACAGCAGAGCTGCTTCAGCCCTCTGAGCATCCTCATGACTCTCTCTGGGCGTGCTCCAGCACATCCACATCCTTCTTGTAATGAGGGCTCCAGAATTGGATGCTGTACTCCAGGTGGGGACTCAGCAGATCAGAGCAGAGGGAGAGAATCACCTCCCTCGATCTGAGGCCACATTGTAACAGAATGACAGGGGTTGGAAATGATCTCTGGAGATCAAGTCCAGGCTCCCGTGTCAAGGCAGGTTCAGCTAGAGAAGGTCACACAGCAGGGACTGTAATGTCTCCAGAGATGGAGCCTCCTCCACAGCTCTGTCAGCCTTAAGTTAAAGATCATCCTGATGTTCAGAAGAGGAGCACACATATGTTCTGTTTCTGCCTCTTGGCCCTTGTCCTGTCACTGGGCACCAGTGAAAGCAGACTGGTACCATCCTCCTGGCACCCACCCTTTAAGTGTTTATAAGCAGTTATGAAACTCCTCCCCCAGTCTGCTTTTTTCCAGACTAAAGCACCCAAATTTCTCTCAGCCTTTCTCATGAGGGCAGATGTTCCATTCCCCTCACTGGTTCTGTAGCCCTTTTCTGTCCCCTCTCCAGCCAGTCCCTGTCATTCTTGAGCTTGCAAACCCAAATCTGATTTGCCTTACCACTGAACACAGTCCAAGCAAGGTGAAAAAACCAATGCAACACATCCCTGTGAGAAGATTGGTTCTGCAGAGTTCTGCAGTTGTCCTTACTCTGCATCCTTTTCCTTGGAGCCAGTGATGATGTCTCAATGAATTTTGTAGCATAGGTACAAAAGAAACTAAAACCCTAAGACTGTTCTGCAAGAAGAGAGTTTTGTTTGTGTGCCACTTTTGCACAGCATAAATTCATCCCTGAGAAATGAACACAACCTTGTGCACTGCAGGATTTATTTTGTCACAAACCTTCTCATTGATTGGTCAGAAGGTTCTTGTGCTCACCTGCCAGCTAACATCACAGTGACATTTTTAAAGGCCTTTCTTCTGTGCTGAGAGTGTGTCCTGTTGCACAGTGTGGTTTTGTCTTGGTTCTCTCTCAATTGCATCCTTTAGGAGTTGTTTCACAGCCACTTTTAGACTGGAGTGTAAATGTAAAGGGTAAATCAAACCCTGCAGGACCTTTCCTCCAGTTGGGGCATTTACATGCAGCTCACTTGCTGGCTGGGCAGCCAGCTCCTGTGTCAGTTCACCTGCTAAACAGAGAAGCCTGAAGGAAAGTTACCTGTGCTGAGGTTGGCAGCTTTCTAAAGGCAGGTGCTGGATGTTAATTCACCTCTGCCAGAGGTGAAGTGCACTGGTAGGAACACATCAGAAGCTGGGAACTGCTGTGTGTGTTACCTGTAATACTTGGTGTTGGCTTGGATCACAGGAACCAGCTCTCACTGTCTTGTGGGGTTTTGCCCCTTCCACCCAGTTCAGGGTGGCTCCTCAGCTGTTTGCACTGGTTCCACAGTGTGCAATGCCAACTCTGTTCTTGAGCTCTTTGCAGCATCTGTGTCCTGAGGTCCATGCCAGAAAGTGTAAGGGACAAAAGACAAAGCTGAGGCAAACCTGCTGTTTTTTGGCTCTAGCTTTGGTTATTTGCTCCTTCTCAGCTGCAGTTAGTCACTGTTTGGGCTGAATGACTTTTCAGTTGGCAATGACCAAACCCATATTTTGTTTTGTTGCCCTTTTCACTTGCTCAGTGTAATTCTACCTGATGTGTCTGCTAGCAAGCAGGAACACTTCCTCCTCTGGTCACATTCACAGGTTACATTGGCTTGGAAGGGACCCTCAGAGATCATCTTGTCCAGCCCCCTTGTAGTGAGCAGGACCACCCTAAACTGGATTAGGCTCCCCAGAACCACATCAAATCTGATCTTGAATGTCTCCAGGGATGGGGCCTGAACCACTTCCCTGGGCAGCCTATTTCACTGTTTCACCATTCTGATTGTGAAGAACTTCTTCCTCATGTCCCACCTAAGTCTCTTCTGCTCTGGTTTCAAACCATTGCCCCTAGTCCTACCACTAGGAAGGATGGAGGAAGAAAAAGTTTACATCTCAATTGAAAGGCAGAATTAGAATCATCATAGAATCAACCAGGTTGGAAGAGCTCTCCCAGTCCAACCTATCCCCCAGCTCTGTCCAGTCAACCAGACCATGGCACCAAGTGCCTCATCCAGGCTTTTCTTGGCCACGCCAGGGACGGTGCCTCCACCACCCTTCCTGGGCAGCCCATTCCAGTGCCAATCACCTCCCCTGGCACAACCTGAGACTGTGTCACCTTCTACTTTTGTTCTCTTGCTGACATCACTTCTTGACCAGAGCTCATCTTCTGAGTGCACTGCTGTGACCTGTATTGCAGTAGAGTTTACCCAGGCTGGAGAGTGATGTTGGTGCTCTTCAGCAGTGGTTTCAGTGCTGATTGTGGGCAACCACCACAGCTGTACTGTGTGGCAAATGCCATGACCTTTCCTAAAGAGCTGCCACCATCTGTACTTCTTTGCAGTAGGAACTGAAATCAAGTCTGTTGTAGGACTTGCAATGCATTCAGAAAGTCTGGCTGGTTATGCTGCTGTGCACTAGGGGGAATGTGCTAGGCGAGGATGCTCAGGGGGCTGGAGCACCTCTCCTATGAGGACAGGACTGAAGGAGTTGGGGCCCTTCAGTCTGCAGAAGAGGAGAGTCTGAGGTGACCTTACTGTGGCCTTTCAGTATCTGAAGGGGGGCCTACAAAAAAAGCTGAGAGGGACTTTTGAGGCTATCATGTAGTGACAGGGGACTAAGGGGAATGGAGCAAAGCTGGAGGTGGTAGGTTCAGACTGGATGTGAAGAGGAAGTTGTTCATCATGAGAGTGGGTGAGAGGCTGCAATGGGTAGCCCAGGAGTGGTTGAGGCCCCATGGCTGGAGGTGTTTTAAGGCCCAGGCTGGGCTGAGGCTGTGTGCAGCCTGATGAAGGTAGGGTGCCCCTGGCCATGGCAGGGGATTGGAACTAGATGATCCTTGTGGTCTCTTCCAACCCCTGACTGATTCTATGGTTCTATGAAATTCCCTTTGAGATGCCTTCAGCTACCTCTGTGTATGCTGTCAGCAGGGCATGGTGCTTAGAAATCTGTATTTAAATTGTCTGTCAGCTGCTGACTCACAAGAGAAACTTCTGTATGTTTGCTGCCAACCCCAGAGATTAGTTAGTATTTACTGGGGGTGTTTTTAGCTGCTTCACTTTTGGCTGAAAGCAGATTCAGCCCTACAAGATTGTCATTGTTTTAGATGAGGGCTTACGCTGTAAACCATCCCAACACTGATAGAAGCCCTCGGTAAGAGCAGTGATAATTCCCTGTAGTGCTCTTTTCATTTTGAGAAGATAAAACTCTCTCTTAATGAAACTTGCTGATAGTCTGAAAACCAGTTGTTGAATCAGGATGACACCATATCACCTTCACAGTTACCTTTGATTGTAACAAGCATCATTGTTCACTTAGGGATGCTGTAGGCTTTCCTCAGAACCACTTTGAAGTGTTGAGTACTTCAGGGCTGGTATCACACAGCTTAATTGCAGTGGCACACACAAAGTCAGGTCACCAGGCTGCTGCTGTCACAGTTTAGTTCTTTCATGAGTGCATTGTTCTGGAGCCATTTAAATACAACTGATCTTCTGAAACAGTCACCTTTTTAGGCTGCTGTGGTGATTTTCCCTTTGTTCTTCATCCACCCTATAATCATAGAATCACAGAATCAACCAGGTTGGAAGAGACCTCCGAGATCATCCAGTCCAACCTAGCACCCAGCCCTGTCTATCAACTAGAGCATGGCACTAAGTGCCTCATCCACTCTTTTTGGGAGCACCTCCAGGGACAGCAACTCCACCACCTCCCTGGGCAGCCCTTCACCAGCTTCGTTGCCCTTCTCTGGACCACCTTCCAGTACCTCAACATCTCTCTTGAATTGAGGAGCCCAGAACTGGACACAGGACTCAAGTGTGGCCCTGCGCAGTGCTGAGTACACGGGGCAGAATAACCTCCCTTGTCCTGCTGGCCACAGTCTTTCTGATCCCAGGCCAGGATGCCATTGGCTCTCTTGGCCACCTGGGCACACTGATGGCTCAGCTTCAGCTACTCTCTACCAGCACCCCAGGTCCCTTTCTTCCTGGCTGCTCTCAGCCACTCCTATCCCCATCCTGTAGCACTGCTGCTTGGGGCCTGTTGTGGCAAAGTGTAGAGCCCTGCACTTGGCCTTGTTCAATCTCATCCCCATTGCCCCTGGCCCACTCCTCCCAGCCTGCCAAAGGTCCCCTCTGCAGGGTTAACAAAAGAGCTGCAGGAGGATCACAGGGATGCAGGTCTCTCTCTGCACTAAGGGGGCACATTTGCTAGCCATGAGAGAAGAGCTGCAGGAGCTGACAACGGCAGGAGCAAGCTCTGCTTCTCTCAGCAGAGCTGGGTTCTCAAGGCAAAATGTGTGATGCAAACACAGGCTTTGGCTTTTGAAGCTGTTTTGACAATGAGAGTGTTGCTGTGAACTCCTTGCAGCGAAGCAGTGGGAATGTCTCAGTCCTTCCTTTGTTCTTCCTTTAGCTTTTGCCCCAGTGAGAGAGAAAAACATCCTGCTGTGGCTCCAGCTCTGTGGAGATGGAGGCAAGCAGAGTGTGCTCTTGGGGCCCTTGGGGAGATGGTTTTTCCTCTGAGGTGTAAGTACAGGAATGGCAGCATGGGTAACACGCCTTGGCCAAAAATCAAGTCTTTTCAGAGCTGCCATGGGTCTGGAACCCAAAGTGAGCTCTGGGATTGGAATCCTCGGATGCTTTCCCCAGTCCCACTTCAAAAACTCAACGCTGCAGCTAGGGGTGGTGTAGGGGTGTGGAGGGTGTGGATTGCTAAATGGAGCCATCTGCTCCTGGTGCTGGCCCTCGAGTGCATTGACAGCAGCACTCAGGCTTAAACCTCTGACTAATTAGCTTCTAGCTCTTGTCATCTGTGCTCTGGGTTGGTTAGACAGACTGTGACTCTTAATTAGGCTTCCTAAGCAAGCTCCAGCTGAAGTCCATCTCACAGCACCCTAGATGAGTTGAGGCATTCCAGAGGTGCTCTGATGGTTCACAGTGGCTGCAGCTTTCTTTTCCTGGATGGTTTGTTAAAGATGGAAGGTGAATGAAATGGCATCTTAGCTGTCATTTCCAGGCAAGGGAAATGCTCATTCAGCCTAAGCTATGCAAAAGCTTCTTGTTTCCATATTTTATGGGCATTTCTTCTCTAGTAAGCCTTCACTTGGAGCACTGTGTCCAGCTCTGGAGCCCCTCAAGGACATAGAACTACTGAGCAAGTCCAAAGGAGGCCCATGAGGATGATCAAAGGGCTGGAGCACCTCCTCTGTGGGCAACAGGTTGAGGGAGTTGTGGTGGTCAGCCTAGAGAAGAGAAGTAGCTGTGGAGACCTGATATTGGCTTCCCAGGACCTGAAGTGGGGTGATAGGATGGCTTCACAGGGACTGTGTACAAAGGCCTGCAGTGACAGGGTGAGGGGCAATGGTTTGGGGTTAGAGTAGGCTTAGATTGGGGTGTTAGAAACAGCTTCTTTACCCATGAGGGTTCTGGAACACTTGAGCAGGTTACCCAGGGAGGTAGTTGGAGTCCTGTCCCTGGAGTTATTCAAGGTCAGGCTCAACAAGGCTGTGAGCAGCCTGATCCTAGTGGAGGATGTCCCTGCTGACTGCAGAGAGATTGGACTGGGCAGCCTTTGGAGGTCCCTTCCAACCTAACCCATCCATGATTCTGTGTCTTGTTCCTCATCAATTTGCTTTTGCTTTGTGTTTTGTTTCTCCACAGACTGTGGGTCTGTGCCTACCTTTAACACTCAAACTGGCATTTTAGCAGACACTTGGCTGCTTCCTCACTCAGCCAAAGGAAAACATGCTTGTGAAGTGTTTCATTATGAAAGCCAAATTAATGCACTCATAGAATCAGCCAGGTTGGCAGAGACCTCCAGGTTCATCCCAGTCCAACCTATCCCCAGCCTGTTGGGGTGTTGAGCAGAACTGCAGTCTGAAAATGAGGAGAGTAGGCAGGGTAGTGTTAGGTCACTCTGATAAGAGGCACAGCTGCAGGGAAGTGGCCTTGGGTAGAAGCTGAGGGAAGTGGCATCCTATCTGTAAGCTGAGCTGTGTGAGGGGCCCTTGGAAGGAGGGCAGGCAGGTCAGGCCTGGGAATAGCTGATGCTGGAGCTATCAAAAGTAGAGGCCCCCTGTACCAAATCCACACTGTAAGCATCACTCCCAGCTTCACTAAAGGGATTGACCTTCTGTGTGTCACACTGGTGTGAGCTCCTGTCTGTCCTGCTCCTGCACAGCCTGGGAGCAACCCAGCACCAGCCCTGGCCAATGAACCAGACCATGGCACTGAGTGCCCCAGCCAGGCTTTGCTTGAACACCCCCAGGGATGGTGACTCCACCACCTCCCTGGGCAGCCCATGCCAATGCCAATCACTCTCTCTGGGAAGAACTTCCTCCTGGCATCCAGCCTAGACCTGCCCTGGCACAACTTGAGACTGTGTCCCCTTGTTCCATTGGTCGTTGCCCGGGAGGAGAGTCCAACCCCCACCTGGCTACAGCCTCCCTCCAGGTAGTTGTAGACAGCAATGAGGTCAGCCCTGAGCCTCCTCTGCTGCAGGCTGCACACCCCCAGCTCCCTCAGCCTCTCCTCACCAGGGCTGTGTTTCAGGCTCTCACAGCTTCGTTTGCCTTCTCTGGACATGATCCAGTGCCCTCAACATCTCTTCTTGGATTGAGGAGCCCAGACCTGGACACAGCACTCAGTTCATTCTTTGCATTCACCATAAATACAGCAAGGAGCAGCTGTTGTGAATAAGCCTATGCTACAGCAGAGCAATCTGGAAGTAAGAAACAAACATCCAAGGACAGAGGAGTGATTGGCACTGGGAGGGCTGCCCAGGGAGGTGCTGGCAGTTGCTGTGCCTGGAGGTGTTGAAGCAAAGCTGGATGAGGACTTAGTGCCCATGGTCTGGTTGATTGGATAGGGCTGGGTGCTAGATTGGACTGGATGAGCTTGGAGGTCTTTCCAGCCTATCTGATTCTATGAACTCTATGTGCATATGTTTTACTAGGTATGCCCTTTTGGAAGGGCAGAAGCAGCTTCCATGGCAGCCTCGAGAAGAGTCGCCAGGCAGCTCTATTTTCCATGGCATTTTCCCCACAGAGCTAAATGTCTTTCAGTTACCTGACAGAACCTTCCATTAAAAACCCACAACTGTTTAAACCAAATCTGTAGTGTCCCTTGTAGCTTGCCAGGTACTGATTCATACTCTGTGAAAGCTTTGGTCAACTGATTGCAGTTAGGAAATCTTCTCTGAGGTTACCAAACCTGAAACACAAAACTCTCTGAGCTGTCACAGTGCCTGCCTTACAGGAGAAAGAGAGGAAGCCTTAGCAGGTTGCCACCCTGCTTCCCACTTGCCAAGTCTCCTTGGAAAACCATCTTGCCATGGATTTGCTTACAGATGGTTTGAAAGAGATCTGCATTTATCAGAGCAATCTAATTAGGTCCTTTTATTAGGGTGGAGCATGTAAATGTTTGTGGCAATGGGGATTAACAACTCAGCTTTTTCCTTTCTGTTTTAGAGTCTCACACACTCCTAATAGATGCCAGCTCTTAGCTAAAGCATTCCAAGCTGTCTGTGCTTGATCTCAGGAGCAGCAACTGCTGTCCTTGCTGCCTCCTTCCCTGCTGGTGGTGATTCCAACTGGTAAGCAGTCCCTTGGCCAGTAATTTCTGTGACCTGTTTTGTCAGCTATCTCTAGCTCAGAAAGTTTCCATTGGATTGACATTATCCCATCCCAATAGAACTGTTTCCCATGTGGTTTCTGCAAACAATATTTAGCTTCTAATTCTTCAGAAACAGCTCAGTGATTTCATTACCCTTTTTTTGCATGTGCTGCTAGACAGCATGCCAGCATGCCAGGGGGCTCAGAGTGTTCATTCTTTGCTTCCAGCTAAGGTCAGTGAAGTGCAGGTCCTGTTGTCATATCCCAATCTTAGCAGCAAGGGCTGGAGGAAGGAGCCTTAGAATTCCATGAGGTGAGGGAAGTTCATCACATCTGTGACATAGGAAACTTGTACTGAGTAAACCCAAGGCAATCTAAACACTTGGGACATGGTTTAGTGGCCATGCTGGTCTTAGGTTAATGGTTGAACTTGATGATTTTAGAGGCTTTGCCAACCCAGACACTTCTATGGTGCTTCATGGTGGGGCAAATTGAATTTGATTGATTGGGTAATTAGCTCTGGGAGTTAGAGTGAAGCTATTTTGCTGACTGTGGGCTCTTGTGCAGCTAATTATTACCTTTTACTGTTGGCTGATAGCCAAAATTGGTGCCCTTTTGTTTGCTCTAGCTTGGAGGAAGATTAGAGGAATGTGCTTTGGTTTGTGGAGAGTATATTCTGGGCTGAGTCGGTTTCAATATTACTGATCTCCTTTTGTGATCAGGTTCCTGCCTGGTGCATGTGGGGCAGGCTGTGGATGGAGTCTGCCTGGACTTCAGCAAAGCCTTTGACACTGTCTGCCACCACAGGCTCCTGGCCAAGCTGGCAGCTCATGGCATGGACAGATTCACTCTGTGCTGGGTCAAGAGCTGGCTGGATGGCAGAGCCCAGAGAGTGGTGGTGAATGGTGCCACATGCAGTTGGCAGCTGGCACTGGTGGTGTGCCCCAAGGCTCAGTGCTGGGCCCAGTCCTGTTCAGTATCTTTATTGATGACCTGGATGAGGGGATTGAGTCCAGCATCAGTCAGTTTGCAGATGACACCAAGCTAGGAGCAGCTGTGGAGCTGTTGGAGGGTAGCAGAGCCCTGCAGAGGGACCTGGCCAGGCTGGATGGGTGGGCAGAGGCCAATGGGATGAGACTGAACAAGGCCAAGTGCAGGGTTCTGCACCTTGGCCACAACAACCCCAAGCAGCACCACAGGCTGGGGACAGAGTGGCTGAGAGCAGCCAGGCAGAAATGGACCTGGGGGTACTGATAGAGAGTAGCTGAAGCTGAGCCAGCAGTGTGCCCAGGTGGCCAAGAGAGCCAATGGCATCCTGGCCTGGCTCAGGAGCAGTGTGGGCAGCAGGACAAGGGAGGTTATTCTGCCCCTGTGCTCAGCACTGCTCAGGCCACACCTTGAGTGCTGTGTCCAGTTCTGGGCCCCTCAATCCAAGAGAGATGTTGAGGTGCTGGAAGGTGTCCAGAGAAGGGCACCAAGGCTGGTGAGGGGCCTGGAACACAAAGCCTATGAGGAGAGGCTGAGGGAGCTGGGGGTGTGCAGCCTGGAGGAGAGGAGGCTCAGGGCAGAGCTCATTGCTGTCTACAACTACCTGAAGGGAGGTTGCAGCCAGGTGGGGTTGGTCTCTTCTCTCAGGCAACCACCAACAGAACAAGGGGACACAGTCTCAAGCTGTGCCAGGGGAGGTCTAGGCTGGATGTTAGGAGGAAGTTGTTGCCAGAGAGTGATTGGCATTGGCATGGGCTGCCCAGGGAGGTGGTGGAGTGTGGTGGTTTGGCTGTTCTCTGCCCCCCCACACTTTATGAACTCCCCAGCTGACTCAGTCGTGCTCTGGGAACATGAATGAAGCTTTTATTTCCAGCAGCACAATGCACAAGCAGCTATTTACAGCAGATACAGTTCTAGACAGAAACAGACAAGGGAAATGTGATACAGAAACACAACTCCCTCCCAGAAACCTGAGTCCCCAGGAGGGGCTCTCAGCCACCCCTGCACCTTCCCCCTGCCCCTCTCAACCTTACCCCAGCCTTAAGGAAGAAAAGAGGTTCAGCCAAGAGGTTAAGGAGCAAGGTCAGTGGCAGTGAGGTTAGGGAGCTGCAGCTGAGTCCGGAGCCAGCCAGAAAGGGAAGGCAGAATGGCAAGAGAGTTATCTAATGTTTGCATTCTTCTGCAGCCAGACTCTGAGGGCAGCAGACATCACCAATGTTCTCCTTTCACAGCCAATTATCTACTTTTTCTTACCAAAACATCCCAGCCTGCTTCAAACTAGCAGATGGAGTCACCATCCCTAGAGGTGTTCCAGAGGGGACTTGATGAGGCACCCAGTGCCATGGTCTGGTTGGTTGGACAGGGCTGGGTGCTAGGTTGGACTGGATGATCTTGGAGGTCTCTTCCAACCTGGTTGATTCTATGATGCTGTTACCAAATCTGTTTTTAGTCAGTCAGGAAATAATACAACTGCTGGAATTTATTCAACAGCTTTGATGTGAGTAATTTTGCCTAAAACAGAGTTACCAAATGCCTGTGCCAAATCTTATCCATGTAACCCAGAGTTATATTTATCCTGTGTGATCTTAGCCCTAATGACTCTGGATTTAGTGTTAATGCTGGCATTGTGCATGAGACATTGGAATGTGATTTAAAACAAATATGTTTCCAGTTTCCATTCACATCTAGGTCATGAGCAAAAGGGAATCAAGTTCAGAAAGGTTATTAACATTTAATTAAGCAAATTAAAGAGAGGAAATCCCAACAACAGAACAAGAGGACACAGTCTCAAGTTGTGCTGGGGGAAGTCTAGGCTGGATGTTAGGAGGAAATTCTTCTCAGAGAGAGTGATTGGCACTGGAATGGGCTGCCCAGGGAGGTGATGGAGTCGCTGTGCCTGGAGGTGTTCAAGCCTGGCTGAGGCACTCAGTGCCGTGGTCGAGTTGAGTGGCCAGGCCTGGGTGCTAGGTTGGACTGGCTGAGCTTGGAGCTCTCTTCCAGCTTGGCTGATTCTATGATTCCTATCATAGATTTCAGGCAGTGCAATACAAGATTTGGGTGTGGTTTAAGGCTGATGTGCAGCAGTCTGACCCCTGGGCTCAGCACACAGAGGGTCCTTTCCTGAGTTACTCCTGGGCAGCTGAAATTGTCCTTTCTCTGGTGGCCATTCCTGCCTTACCCTGTTGTGGTTATAGAAACACAGACTGAGGGAGTCGGCTGGAAGTGCTGCAGCAGTGAGTGTGGGGAGTGTGCAAAACCACCTCTCACCTGGATGGTTGGGAACATGCAATGTTAACTGCTGACTTCAGGAAAGAGGAAGCAGGAAAATGCAATTGGGCCAAGGGAAGTGGAAGTCATGTGGTGAATGTGGGGCAGGCTGTGGATGTAGTCGACCTATACTTCAGCACAGCCTTTGACACCCTCTGCCATGGCAAGCTCCTGACAAAGTTGGCAGCTCGTGGCTTGCACAGATTCACTCTGGAATGGGTCAAAAACTTGCTGGAGGGCTGGGCTCAGAGAGTGATGGCAGATGGTGGCACACCCAGTTGGCAGCTGTCACTGGTGGTGTGCCCCAAGTATTGCTGCTGGGCCCAGTCCTGTTCAATATCTTTAGTGATGATCTGGGTGAGGGGATTGAGTCCAGCAGCAGTGAGTTTGCAGGTGACACAGAGCTAGGAGCAGGTGTGGAGCTGTTGGAGGGTAGGAGAGCCCTGCAGAGGGACCTGGCCAGGCTGCATGGGTGGGCAGAGGCCAGTGGGATGAGACTGAACAAGGCCAAGTGCAGAGTTCTACACTTTGGCCACAACAACCCCAAGCAGATCTCTTTCAGCCTGGTTGATTCAATGATTCTGTGTTCTGGTTGCATGGTTACAGGTGACACCAGCTGCTTGTGGGGAAAGGGCACTCAACACAGCACTTGTAGAGTGGTGCATCAGCGTAGAGATCATGTCCAGACAGCACAGGGCTGGTGAAAGAGGAGGAGATCTGTGCAGGACATCCATCTGGAACGTGTGGATGACAGAGCAGAGCAAGCAGCCTTAGCATTCAACCTACCTTCTGGTACATCTACCTAGCAAACAGATGTCAGCCTGTAAGCAGTCACTGGAGTGCAGTGCTCTCACCTAGCACCTTTCTGCTGACTTCTCCAATTGCTGGAGCTTAGATTCACAACTTTGATCATTGTGTAGTGTTTTGGAATAACTGAACCTTTTGGGAAATGCTTCTGGGCTCTGGATCAAAACTCTGGGATCTGCAGAAGCCACACTCTTGGGTGCTGCCACAGGGCAGGCACTAGCATGGGGTCATTTGTGTCTGTCCAGTGGTCAAGGATCTCAGGTGTTCCTTTTGAGATTTCAAGTTCTTTTTTTTGCAGTCTGAAAATGGAGAGCCTACATTTCTTTGAATCATGAACCACAGAATCAACCAGGTTGGAAGAGACCTCCAAGCTCATCCAGTCCAACCTAGCACCCAGCCCTGTCCAATCAACCAGACCCTGGCACTAAGTGTCTCATCCACTCTTTTTGGGAACCTCCAGGGACAGCAACTCCACCACCTTCCTGGACAGCTTATTCCCATGGCAATCCCTCTTCCTTTGGGTTTTACTCCTTTGATCCTGTATGCTCTAAACCACTGTGCATGTGTGAATGCTGTGTGAAGCCTAAGATGCTATCTTCAGCCATACATCTACAAGAAAGAGTAATTTATTTTGTCATACTGGGGAACTGTTTGGAACACAATGAAAGAGGTCACAGGGTCTTAGCTGAACACAAAAAGCAGAACTGAGCAGGTGAGTTCCTTGCACACAAGACATGGCATTTAGAAGCAGCAAGGTGGTATTGTCTTTGTGCAAGTGTTTATGGTGCTGTGGGTGGAACATGTTGTTCTGTTTTAAAATGCACACTCTGAAAAGACCTGCCAGATTGAGCAGACATTTGGCAAGCTCAAACTATAAAGGTCAGCTGAAGTGAATAGTGAAAATAATTAAGTCTCAGACTACATGTAACCTCCCTAGGCATGGGGTATGAGTTCTGACAACAGAGGGTGGTTAGCTGGTGCTGCATGGTGACCTGGGATGCTGAAAGGCAAAACCAGACAAATGGGCTAGCAGAAGACAGAGCTTTGTATCAGTGAATCAGAGAATTGTAGCATCACCAAGGTTGGCAGAGACCTCAGATCGTTCAGTCCAACCTAGCACCCAGCCCTGTCCAATCAACCAAACCATGGCACTAAGTGCCTCATGCAGGCTTTGCTTCAACACCTCCAGGCACAGTGACTCCACCACCTCCCTGGGCAGCCCATGCCAGTGCCAATCACTCTCTCTGCCCACAACTTCCTCCTCACATCCAGCCTAGATCTCCCCTACCACAACTTGAGACTGTGTCCCCTTGTTCTGTTGCTGCTTGCCTGGCAGAAGAGACCGACCCCACCTGGCTACAGCCTCCCTTCAGGTAGCTGCAGACAGCAATGAGGTCAGCCCTGAGCCTCCTCTTCTCCAG
This sequence comes from Pogoniulus pusillus, assembly GCF_015220805.1. Classification (NCBI taxonomy): domain Eukaryota; kingdom Metazoa; phylum Chordata; class Aves; order Piciformes; family Lybiidae; genus Pogoniulus; species Pogoniulus pusillus. Next base: position 13,571 of record NW_026974562.1, read on the forward strand.
GCCAAACACCCCCAGCTCCCTCAGCCTCTCCTCACAGGGCTGTGCTCCAGGCCCCTCACCAGCTTTGTGCCCTTCTTTGGCACACATTCCAGTACCTCAACATCTCTCTTGGATTGAGGAGCCCAGAACTAGATAAAGCACTCAAGGTGTGGCCTGACCAGTGCTGAGTACAGGGGCAGAATAACCTCCCTTGTCCCACTGGCCACACTGCTCCTGATGCAGGCCAGGATGCCATTGGCTCTCTTGGCCACCTGGGCACACTGCTGCCTCATCTTCAGCTACTCTCTATCAGTACCCCCAGGTCCATTTCTGCCTGGCTGCTCTCAGCCACTCTGTCCCCAGCCTGTAGCACTGCTTGGGGTTGTTGTGGCCAAAGTGCAGAGTCCTGCACTTGGCCTTGTTCAATCTCATCCCATTGGCCTCTGCCCACCCATCCAGCCTGTGTGGTCCCTCTGCAGGGACCTAGCTTGACACCTGCTCCTAGCTTGGTGTCATCTGCAAACTTACTGATTCTGGACTCAATCTCCTCATCCAGATCATCAATAAAGATATTGAAGAGAACTGGGCCCAGGATTGATCCTTGGGGCACACCACTGGTGACAGCTGCCAACTGGATGTGGCACTATTCACCACTGCTTTCTGAGCCCAGCCCTCCAGCCAGTTCTTGACCCATACCAGAGTGAATCTGTCCCAGCCATGAGCTGCCAGCTTTGCCAGGAGCTTGTGTGGCAGATGGTGTCAGAGGTTTTGCTGAGGTCTGGGTACATGACATGAGAACAATACCAGCTGCAGCTTACCTAGGGAGCGTGGTTGGCTTTCCATCACCCAGAGTCTTCAAGGTAGGCATTGCTTTCTCTCTAGAGAGAGTCTATGTCCAACAGCAACCTGTAGTTTGTATGCACAAGTGAGTGGTGAAATTGACTCTTTTTAGCCAGGTGATGAGACTAAATGATTCCAGTAGTCTCTTCTGGAGACCATACCAAAGCCCTTTATACAAATCCAGGCTTTTTTTGGGCAGGGAGTATGTTTCTTGGCTTCTCTGACCTCTCACAGGGTTGTCTTTCTTCCAAAGGAACATCTTTAAAGAATCTATAATGAGTGTTTGCTTCTTTAGGCATAGACTTTGCCCCTACTCTACTTGGGGGTGGTTTATTTCCTCTCCTGCCCTTCTAGGTTCATTTTAATTTATTACTTCATCCTGAAGTTTCCTGTCACAAACATTTCTCTTAGCAGCTCTTGGAAGGCAGAGTTTATTATGAATGTTCTTTTCCCACCCTATGCAGCAAGATGATGTCTGTCCTAAAGCTTGGCTCTAGTCCTGAGAATTGGATTAGAATTTTTTCTTTGCCAAAGTTAGTCTAATTTTAAGGAGTTGCTCTGTTGGGCACTGTTGCCTCTCAGGATCCTGCTGTCAGCATCTGCAGCTTCAGACAAAGTGTGCTAATGGTACAGTAGCCGTAGCTGAGGTGAGTCACAGCATCACAGAATGGCTTAGATTGGAAAAGACCCTCAAGCCCATCGAGTGCAGTCCTTAGTTTCACTGGGACAAGCCCTTGACCAAACCAAATCCCTCACCACAACATCTCATCACTGTGAGTCACTGTGCTTGGAAAGGACCACCAAGATCCTGAAATGGTCACATGTTGTATCTGAAAGGGCTGAGGGGTTGCTTCTTGGCAGACAGAAATACCATTTTGTTTCTGCTACCCTGATGCAACCCTGGTGAAAAAAATCACAGTCTGTAGTTATGGAACCTCCTAAAGGAAGAAGGGGCCTGAGGGTACTGGTGGAGAGTAGCTGAACATGAGCCAGCAGTGTGCCCAGGTGGCCAAGAGAGCCAATGGCATCCTGGCCTGCATCAGGAGCAGTGTGGCCAGCAGGACAAGGGAGGTTATTCTGTCCTGTGCTCAGCACTGCTCAGGCCACACCTTGAGTGCTGTGTCCAGTTTCTGAGCTCTGCAATTCAGGAGAGATGTTGAGGTACTGGAAGGTGTCCAGAGAAGGACACAAAGCTGGTGAGGGGCTTGGAGCACAGCCCTGTGAGGAGAGGCTGAGGGAGCTGGTGGTGTTTGGCCTGGAGAAGAGGAGGCTCAGGGCTGACCTCATTGCTGTCTACAACTACCTGAAGGGAGGCTGTAGCCAGGTGGGTTTGGGCTCTGCTGCCAGGCAAGCAGCAGCAGAAGAAGGGGACACAGTGTCAATTGTGCCAGGGGAGGTCTAGGCTGGATGCTAGGAGGAAGTTGTTGGCAGAGAGAGTGATTGGCATTGGCATGGGCTGCCCAGGGAGGTGGTGGAGTTGCTGTGCCTGGAGGTGTTGAAGAAAAGCTTGGATGAGACACTCAGTGCCATGGTCTGGTTGCCTGGCTAGGGCTGGGTGCTGGGTTGGATTGGATGAGGTTGGAGGTCTCTTCCAACCTGGTTGATTCTATGAAAGTATCAACTTGGGAACTATGGAGAAGATAAAATCTTTCAGCAGTTGTATTTCACTGACATCATCCACAAACAACTGGGACAAAGAAATAGTTCTCCTTATCTGGTTTTAGAAGTGAAGCAGCTTCCTCTTTTGGTTTGTTCTCACTGGTGACAGAATGCTCCTTAATTAATGCAACTGCCATGAGGCTGCAGGCAGCTCTAATGCACAGGCTATGAGCCCTTTGGCCCTCATAACCACATAGGTGCCCATCATGTCACAGCTGAGGTTTGCAGTGGTTCAGCCATCCATGAGTTCTTGGATGCTCTGTGCTGAGAAAACTACCATTGGACATTCAGAGTGGCCATTAGGAGACATTTCTTCACAGAAAGGCTTCTCTAGCACTGGAGTAGGCTGCCCAGGGAGAAGGTGAGTTCACCATCCCTAGAGGTACTTAGCAGATGCATGGATGTGGTGCTGAGTGCCATGGCCTAGTGGTAGGAGCTTAGCAGTAGTGGTGCAGCTGTGAGGTGTGGGCAGCAGTTGGATCTCACAGGTCTCTGCTGAGTGCAGCGGTTCTGTCACTCTGTGATTCTCTACACCTGTGCAGCGCTTACACGGAGAAGAAAGGAGATGTTGGGCATCTAAGGCCCTGACTCTCAGCTGTGTGCTGAACATCCTTCTGTGGCTGGTCCAGTGCAGAACCATTTCTGATGTGTTTCAGGGTACCAACCTCCTTCCCATGCCAAACCCAATTGTCACCAAATATCGCTGCCCCATAAGTGCCAGCAGCAGCTCTCTGGGCTGCCTAAGGAAGTGGCTGTGTCCAGTTATGCCTGCTGAGGTGGAGACCTGCATAGCAACGAGGGAAAAGGATTCAAAAGCCTTTTGGATAAGGAGTGTCTGCAGGTAAGCTTTTGACAGCAGATGCAAGCCTCTGGCCCTGCCTGCCGTTGGTGAGACTCACAGGCACGTGTGGAAGGGCAAAGCTGAGGCTGTATTTCTCACTCTATTGGCTGTGCAAGCTTGTCACTATTTATTGCCTTAACCCTTTGGCCAGGTGATTGCATAAATACTGTGTGCTGCTGATACTGGACAGGATGAAGTCTTTGAATCATATAGACAGAGTTGGCTTTTGAACTTGTAGCCCCTTGGATTTATTGGCTGCTGCCTCAGGAGTTTCTGTCTGGTTTAAAATCATGTCTGAATTATGTTTCTTCTAGCAGTTATTTCATGGCTTAGCTGTTCTGTGACTCTGTGTTTCCTTTCACTTACTGCTTATCTTAATCACTCTTAACTTTGCAAGTCTCCATTTTGACTTCATTTTCAATAAACCTGTGCCTGTGTAATAAAACCTCCCCAAAAGTGGCAATTCTTAGCCAAGAGCTAAGCCAGCTCAGCTGTGCTTGTTTGCAATGAAACTGCAAGCTCATTAAACCATAACATTCATTTACTTGTTGCCAGCTCAGATGTGCTATGATGAATCTATCATCTGCTCCTTTCAACCTCAGCCTTTGTATGGCTTAGATATCAATGCATGTGTGCAGGTAGAGAGCAAATGAACATCAGGGAGCCCTTACTAGAAGGATGAAATAAGTCTGTTAACTACTCAGGCTTGTGAGGTGAGCACAAGATGAACATTACCTCGGTTCTGGTTTAATGTGGAACAGACTGGAACTGTTTCAAGCACAAGCTGATGAGTAGTCCAAGATAAATGATAGGTGAACTAGTTAAGCCAGATCAAAAAGTAACCTATCTCCTGTCTTAAGGTGACTTTTTTAGTGCAGAAAACCACAAAATGAAAGAGGAGTGACTATGAAATCCTTTCTCTTGAGTGGTGCTGCAGTTCAGACCCATACATGAGACTCTGCAAGCAATGAGGTGGTGCCATTCCCTTGTGTCTGTCTTCTGTAGGTACAGACTTACACAATTGTTTGCTTTGGAAAAGACCTGCAGGATCACCAAGTCAAACCCTCAGCTTAAGACCACCATGTCAATGAAATCATGTCCCAAAGTGCCATGTCCACAGGTTTCTTGAGTGTCTCCAGAGATGGTGACTCTTGCACCTTCCTGGGCAGCCTGTTCCAAAACTTGGACACCCTTTCAGTAAAGAAATTGTTCCTAATATCCAGCCTGAACTTCTTCTGGCACAATTTCAGACCATTTCTTCTTGGTCTGTCACATGATATCAGGGAGATGAGATTGCCCTCACCTCACTCCAGTCTCCTTTCAGGGACTTGTGGAGAGCAGTGAGGTTGCCCCTTGGCCTTCTCTTCTCCAGGCTGCACAACTCCATTTCCCTCAGCTGCTCCTCACCCTAACCCTAACCCTCCCTGGAGGTGTTGAAGCAAAGGCTGGATGAGGCACTTAGTGCCATGGTCTGGTTGATTGGGCAGGGCTGGGTGCTAGGTTGGACTGGCTGAGCTTGGAGGTCTCTTCCAACCTGGTTGATTCTCTGGTTCTACGATGATGCTAATTTGCAGCACTGGCTCCTGAACACAAGGTTGCATGTTCCATACATCACTGCCCAATGCCCTGGTGTCTGGGTAGGGTTTGGTCACCCAGGTAACAGAGCAGCAGTAAGAAAAGTCCAGAGGAGATACAAGTACATGAAACAGCTTCTACACAGGGCTGGGGCCAAGGCTGGTAGGTTGGATTGCCATCCTGGCTAAAGAGTAAGTAAAAGGAGGGGTGACAGTGGTCTAGAACATAGAGATGAGGAGGGGAGGAAGAAGGTCATTAGAAGATGGTTTTGCACTGTTCCTTGGAATTAAAGCGTCAGGGCAACCTGGTAACATTTTCAGACAGATGGTTTAAAAGAAACAAAAAAGCACCATGTTTTGCCATGCCATGGCTACAGGATGGGATTCAGGGCATGGGATATTTGGGAAGCCTAAGATGAGAGCATAAAAAGGGATCAAACACACTGATGGAGGATAAGTGCAGGTGAAAGGTGCTTGTAGAGTGTGTTCAGTTGAATCTTAACACAGTGATCTGTACTTGCTACATCTTCACCTTCTGAAATCCCCAAGCTACACCTTGCTGACAGCAGGGAACAGTAATTCTGTGTGTGCACACCTCAGGTATTTGCTGCTGGTCAATGCCAGGGGTAAGAGTGGGCTAAGGAGACCTGTGGCTTTACACAGTGGGACAGTTGCTCTTGCAGCAGTTTGGGAGCACACTGCTGCTCAAAGAGCCTTCCATCTAAGCAGGCAGGTGAAAAGGTGGGGGACTAAAAGACCTACTTACAGTTACACAGTGCCAACAGCCTGGCTGCAGAGGCAGGGTGGTAGAATGGTGCAGACCTGTTTCCAAACACCAGTTGCTTTGGGAACTCCTCTGAAAACTGAGCTTGTTTCCTCAGGGTCTCATTGGAATTGGTCAGTGTGGTGGTTTGAATAGAACCATAGAATTAACCAGGTTGGAAGAGACTTCCAAGATCATTGAGTCCAACCTATCCCCCAGCCCTATCCAGTCAACAAGACCATGGCACTAAGTGCCCCATCCAGCCTTGAACACCTCCAGGGACAGCTACTCCACCCCCTCCTTGGGCAGCCCATTCAAAGAATGAAACAATCTTTTGCTGTACAAGTGCTTGGCTGTTTTATTGTGTTGTTTCCAAAACAGCCAAGGTGATGCCTGCCATGTGAATTTTCTCAGGAAATTAAAATCTGATTTGATGTCTAAAAATGGCTCCTAATGTTGTAGTGGCAATGGCTTAATGACAAGCTGCTTCTTTGCCTCACACTGGCTTGTGATGTGTATCTCCTTCTGTTTGCTGGGAGCAGCCACTCCCATGTGCAGGAAAAAGCAGATATTCTGGTTCCCATCCTTTTGCAGAAGGCATGGATCTCATCCTTCTGTTGTCAGCTCTTTGGACTGATTTATTCAGTGTGTGATGGTTTGGATGTTCCCTCCCCTCCCACACTGAAGAGAATCACCCAGACTAGACTCAGTCATTGGAAATGGAATGAAGCTTTATAGTTACAGCTCAGCACAGTACACAAGCAGGTATGTACAATAGATACTGAACTTCACACATGAACCAGTAGTACAGAAACACAGCAGCCCTCCCAGAAACCAGAGTCCCCTGGATAGGCTCCCAACCACCCTTCCTTCTCCTGTCCACCCCTCTGCCTTATCTCAGACTTTGCCTTACGTTCAAGGGTGAGTTTGGAGGCTCAGCCAGGGGGGTTAGGAAGCAGAAGGATGAGTCAGGCAGCAAGTTAGGTTAGAGAGAAGTTCATGCAGCCCCAGGAGACAGAAAGCAACTCTGTTATCTACATTTGTGTTCTTGTTTTTGTCCATCTCAGCAAGCCTGAGTCCAGCAGACATCACCACTGCTCCCTTTTCACAGCCTAGCATCTAATTCCTCTCACCAAAATATCCCAGCTAGGTTCAAACTAGCACACAGTGTAAGACCTGTCCTTGGCAAAGGGAAGGGGAAGTGTTCATAGAACAGAACAGAAATTGTTTCCATTGCCAGCCTGAGCTGATACCTTGCAAAGTCCATTCTGAGAACCAAAATTCTCTGACCATGTTTTGGACAAGCTCTCTTTGCTGAGCAGCTGACACTGATAATCATGGTTAGCATGAGCTAAATGTTGTCAGTTCAGTTTCACCAAGCTGAAAGCTGCTCCTGCCTAGCTCCCAGCTGTGTGTTCCCACTCTGTTCCAGATGCATCAACTGCACAGACACAGAGAGTTGGTTGATGTTGATCTGACAGGAAGGGAAACAATCCACCAAGAAATTTGCTGCTTGCTTTTTCATCTGTGCCCAATGACTGGGTCTGATATTGTGCTCTGCATGGTTGTGTGACCATGGAAGGAAACTTGGGGTGGGAAAGGGGAATGTGAAGCTATCGCAGTGCCAGAGTGCAGCAGTGATGGCAGAAGTGTCCATTCACATCTTCAAATCTATGATAGCATCAGGTGGGAGACACAAATGTTCCTGCAGGTCAGAGAGTCATAGAATCAACCAGGTGGGAAGAGACCTCCGAGATCATCAAATCCAACCTAGCACCCAGCCCTAGCCAGGCAACCAGACCATGGCACTAAGTGCCTCAGCCAGGCTTTGCTTCAACACCTCCAGGGACGGTGCCTCCACCACCTCCCTGGGCAGCCCATTCCAATGCCAATCACTCTCTCTGCCAACAACTTCCTCCTAGCATCCAGCCTAGACCTGCCCTGGCACAATTGACACTGTGTCCCCTTCTTCTGCTGCTGCTTGCCTGGCAGCAGAGCCCAACCCCCACCTGGCTACAGCCTCCCTTCAGGTAGTTGTAGACAGCAATGAGGTCAGCCCTGAGCCTCCTCTTCTCCAGGCCAAACGCCCCCAGCTCCCTCAGCCTCTCCTCACAGGGCTGTGCTCCAGGCCCCTCACCAGCTTTGTGTCCTTCTCTGGACACCTTCCAGTACCTCAACATCTCTCCTGAATTGCAGAGCCCAGAACTGGACACAGCACTCAAGGTGTGGCCTGAGCAGTGCTGAGCACAGGACAGAATAACCTCCCTTGTCCTGCTGGCCACACTGCTCCTGATGCAGGCCAGGATGCCATTGGCTCTCTTGGCCACCTGGGCACACTGCTGGCTCATGTTCAGCTACTCTCCACCAGTACCCTCAGGCCCCTTCTTCCTTTAGGAGGTTCCATAACTACAGACTGTGATTTTTTTCACCAGGGTTGCATCAGGGTAGCAGAAACAAAAAGGTATTTCTGTCTGCCAAGAAGCAACCCCTCAGCCCTTTCAGATACAACATGTGACCATTTCAGGATCTTGGTGGTCCTTTCCAAGCACAGTGACTCACAGTGATGAGATGTTGTGGTGAGGGATTTGGTTTGGTCAAGGGCTTGTCCCAGTGAAACTAAGGACTGCACTCGATGGGCTTGAGGGTCTTTTCCAATCTAAGCCATTCTGTGATGCTGTGACTCACCTCAGCTACGGCTACTGTACCATTAGCACACTTTGTCTGAAGCTGCAGATGCTGACAGCAGGATCCTGAGAGGCAACAGTGCCCAACAGAGCAACTCCTTAAAATTAGACTAACTTTGGCAAAGAAAAAATTCTAATCCAATTCTCAGGACTAGAGCCAAGCTTTAGGACAGACATCATCTTGCTGCATAGGGTGGGAAAAGAACATTCATAATAAACTCTGCCTTCCAAGAGCTGCTAAGAGAAATGTTTGTGACAGGAAACTTCAGGATGAAGTAATAAATTAAAATGAACCTAGAAGGGCAGGAGAGGAAATAAACCACCCCCAAGTAGAGTAGGGGCAAAGTCTATGCCTAAAGAAGCAAACACTCATTATAGATTCTTTAAAGATGTTCCTTTGGAAGAAAGACAACCCTGTGAGAGGTCAGAGAAGCCAAGAAACATACTCCCTGCCCAAAAAAAGCCTGGATTTGTATAAAGGGCTTTGGTATGGTCTCCAGAAGAGACCACTGGAATCATTTAGTCTCATCACCTGTCTAAAAAGAGTCAATTTCACCACTCACTTGTGCATACAAACTACAGGTTGCTGTTGGACATAGACTCTCTCTAGAGAGAAAGCAATGCCTACCTTGAAGACTCTGGGTGATGGAAAGCCAACCACGCTCCCTAGGTAAGCTGCAGCTGGTATTGTTCTCATGTCATGTACCCAGACCTCAGCAAAACCTCTGACACCATCTGCCACACAAGCTCCTGGCAAAGCTGGCAGCTCATGGCTGGGACAGATTCACTCTGGTATGGGTCAAGAACTGGCTGGAGGGCTGGGCTCAGAAAGCAGTGGTGAATAGTGCCACATCCAGTTGGCAGCTGTCACCAGTGGTGTGCCCCAAGGATCAATCCTGGGCCCAGTTCTCTTCAATATCTTTATTGATGATCTGGATGAGGAGATTGAGTCCAGAATCAGTAAGTTTGCAGATGACACCAAGCTAGGAGCAGGTGTCAAGCTAGGTCCCTGCAGAGGGACCTGGCCAGGCTGGAAGGGTGGGCAGAGGCCAATGGGATGAGATTGAACAAGGCCAAGTGCAGGGTTCTGCACTTTGGCCACAACAACCCCAAGCAGTGCTACAGGCTGGGGACAGAGTGGCTGAGAGCAGCCAGGCAGAAAGGGACCTGGGGGTACTGATAGAGAGTAGGCTGAGAGAATTTGGGTGCTTTAGTCTGGAAAAAAGCAGACTGGGGGAGGAGTTTCATAACTGCTTATAAACACTTAAAGGGTGGGTGCCAGGAGGGTGGTACCAGTCTGCTTTCACTGGTGCCCAGTGACAGGACAAGGGCCAAGAGGCAGAAACTAGAACATATGTGTGCTCCTCTTCTGAACATCAGGATGATCTTTAACTTAAGGCTGACAGAGCTGTGAGGAGGCTCCATCTCTGGAGACATTACAGTCCTGCTGTGTGACCTTCTCTAGCTGAACCTGCCTTGACACGGGAGCTGGACTTGATCTCCAGAGATCATTTCCAACCCCTGTCATTCTGTTACAATGTGGCCTACAGATCGAGGGAGGTGATTCTCTCCCTCTGCTCTGATCTGCTGAGACCCCACCTGGAGTACTGCATCCAGTTCTGGAGCCCTCATTACAAGAAGGATGTGGATGTGCTGGAGCACGCCCAGAGAAGAGTCATGAGGATGCTCAGAGGGCTGAAGCAGCTCTGCTGTAAGGACAGACTGAAAGAGTTGGGGCTGTTCAGGCTGGAGAAGAGAAGGCTATGAGGTGACCTTATTGTGACCTTCCAGTACCTGAAGGGAGCCTACAAAAAATCTGTGGAGGGACTTTTTAGGCTGTCAGGGAGTGACAGGACTAGGGGGGATGGAGCAGAGCTGGAGATGGGTAAGTTCAGGCTGGATGTGCAGGGGAAGTTGTTCAGCATTAGAGTGGTGAGAGGCTGGAATGGGTTGCCCAGGGAGGTGGTTGAGGGCCCACGGCTGGAGGTGTTTAAGGCCAGGCTGATGTAGGGTAGGGTGTCCCTGGGCATGGCAGGGGGCTTGGAACTAGATGATCCTTGTGGTCTCTTCCAACCCTGACTGATTCTATGTACCTACCTCAAAGAGAAAAGCCTGGCAGCACTGCTCACTGCATTCCTTCTTAGCACTGCTGCTGGTCTTGTCTTGCTGCAGCAGCTTGCACACATCTCACTGCACGCACTGCTGCCTGCACATCCCAAAGAGCTACAAGAAAGATGTTAAGGTTGCTGTGAACAAAATACAAGTGGGAGCACACAGATTCAGGCACCTGAAGAAACAGCAGAACCATGATTACAAGAAAACTTCTCTGTGGATAATGAAGAACTTCCCTCTCAGGAGCACAGCTGAGGAGATCACTGGTCTGTTCAGATCAGACAAGCTGCACTCTGGGCAGAGCACAGCACTCCTGACCTTCCAGTGGAGGATGCTGGGGATGGCAGCAAAGCCAGCACAGGATGGCACACACACCATTCCTTCTCCATACACAAGAGACAGGTGTTTCCTGTAAGGAACAGAAGATTGAAGGAGAGGGAGGCAAGCAAAATGCTGAGGCAAAGCACCACCCTCTGCCAACTGCCGGCTCAGGAACAATGTCAAAGTCTGGTTTAAGCAGTGCAGAAGCAGCCCAGAAACAAGACCAGGACTTGACCTCCAGCTTTAAGCATATCTTAGGAAGAAATTCTTTACACAGAGGGTGGTGAGGCACTGGAACAGGTTTCCCAGGGAGGCTGTGGATGCTCCCTCCCTGGAAGCATACGAGGCCAGGTTGCATGAGGTCTTGAAGCAACCTGATCTAGCAGGAGGTGTCCCTGCCCTTGGCAGAGCAGGTAGGAACCAGATGCTCTTTAAGGTCCCTTCCAACTACAACTGTTCTAGGATTCTGTGATCCATTCCACCCTGTGTTAGACACAAACAGCCCCACAGAGAGCCCCTGGGCAGACATCCAAACGCTTGTGAGTGCTAGGGAAATGTATGGGAATGAGAGTGACTGAGAATGGATGTGAGCCACGGATGCTGCCTTCAGCAGTGCGCTGCAGGTCACCACCTGTTGCCAAGGGACACCACATGGACTCCAGATGACTCCATGTGAATCCCACCAGAGACCTTTATTGCTCGTTCTGACATCATATCTATAGACTTGAGCACAGAGCACACATCTACACATTAGCATCACCTAGGCAAGCACAACCCAGTCTTTGACACACAACACCTTGTTTTGCTCATTAACCAGGTGTGCACTATCTCTCCTCTCCCGTGGGAGGCATCCTGAAGCCACAGGAGCCAAGGTGGAAATGCTCCTCAACATCTCCAAAGCCACTATCTCCACCACCTCCCTGGTCAGCCTGTTCCAATGCCTGACCACTCTTGCAGGAAAGACTTTTCCTTATCTCCAAGCTAAACCTGCCCAGCACAATTGCAGGCCACTTCCTCTTGTTCTATCACCTGGTACTGGGGAGAAGAGACTGAGCCCCTTCTAATTGCAATCTCCTTTCAGGGATGTAGTTGTAGAAAGCAATGAAGTCTCCACTCAGCCTCCTCTTCTCAACACCAAACAAGCTGCTCCTCACAAGTCCTGTTCTCTAAGTAGCAAGCAGATCCTAAGACTTGTTCTGTTAGTAGTAAGCAGGCTCACTCCTCTGACTAACTAGTACTGAGCAGTGTCAGCAACCAGCCAAGGCCCAAGAGACCACAGTGTCATATTTCAGCCTCTATTTCCACACGACTAAGACTGCAGGCTGGTGTAATGCTTGTTTCAGTCCTTTGGCTCACAGGAAGGCAGGAGAGCAGAACAAAGCAATGTCTTTCAGTCTACATCTCTGTCCTCACAAAACCACTGAGAGGGTAACAGCAAAAGGCAGCTCTGCTGTCATTAGACAACCTCTGCAGCTCTTCATGAGGCTGCACAGAAAGCTTTAGCCAGGATAATCATTCAAGTCAACCATGAAAGAGGTCATAAATAGCAGGGACTGACAATGTTGCCGACCAGCAGAGGTTACAGAGAAGCTTGGATAACTGAAGTGCTCTGGAGAGAAGAGGACACAACTCTTGGCTTACTCACAAAGGGAAGAGTCCAGCTGATACTGTGCTTTGGTTTTTCAAACAGACCTGAATCACAGAATGATAGAGGTTGGAAGGGACCTCTGGAGATCATCTAGGCCAACTCCCTTGTCAGAGCAGGTTCAACCAGAGCAGATTGCACAGGATGGTATCCAGGTGACCTCTGATTGAATCCAGGCAAGGAGATTTTGCATCCTCTTGGGCAGCCTGTTCCAGAGCAATACCACCCTCAAACTAAAGAAGTTCCTCCTTGTGTTGAGACGTAACATCATCTGTTCATGTTTATGCCCATTACCTCTTGTCCTGCTGCTGGGCACCACCAAATCCTTTTGTAAGAACAGATAAAAAGAATCCCCAAACACAGAAAAGGTAGAACAAAGCAAAGCTTTTCCATGGAATCATGCCAGCCCTTTCTTTGGGAAGTTCCAGCTCAAGAGGAATTAAAGCTCCCATAAAGCCTAACGGCGCTCCCTCAGATCTACTGACTGCTACAGGATCTACAGGAGATAGATTTATCTGCCCTCATTTCTCTTTGCTCCAGTTTTTAAGGTCCAATATACATTAAACCATCTCAGGAATAAACCTGTCACCTCTAGGACCTCACTTGACACAGTTTTTTCACAGGCTCACAGGATGTTAGGGCTTGGAAGGGACACAAGGAGCTCATCGAGTCCAACCCCCCTGCCAGAGCAGGACAATCCTGTCTAACACAGAGCACAGAGGAGCACATCCAGACAGGCCTTGAAAGTCTCAAGAGAAGGAGACTCCATGACCTCTCTAGGAAGCCTATGCCAGTGCTCTGTGGTCCCTTCCTTCTTGTTCCAGGCTGCAGTTCTGTGCTGCCTTTCCCATTTAACTTGCTTCCCTACAGGCCAGCTTAAAGCATAGCTGCTTAAATACAGGCAGCTTCAGAAGCAACCTTGGAAGCAGTTCAGAAGCAATCTTTCTGCTGCAGCATTTTGCTAGCAATTGAAGATTTCAAACCTTCTCCCTATTCTGGATATATATGGTGCATCACCATTCTTGTTCAGACTGCATTGTGGGGTCAGAAGAATCCCTTATGTGCCCCATTTAGTGCATCCAAATCACAGGAGGTGGAGGACTCAGCAAGCAGGAACTGAACTGAATTTGGGAATACTCAGAGCAGATGTGCTTCAGCTGCTGATTAGGTTGAGTCCTAGAACCCACAGCAGTGGTAGCCCAAGGTATGCCTCCAAAACATTACACATCTTGGAACCTCACCACAAACTGCTTTACTCTACAAACAGATCTACTTCTTCAGCATCCTACTGCATGCTAGCATGGGGACAGCCAGACAATCCCCACTCTGTTCTCTGGCTTGCAAGTCATTCTCCTTTCATACTCTTGCCACTTTGAAAGAGAAGGAGGCTATTCAAAGGCTGTCCTCATTTCCTTTTTGCCTGACAGAGACAGGCAATATCTCATCTACTCCTGGATACTACATTATGGGCTATGAAATATTAGATTTGATTCTTTTCCTCACCAGGAAAATACTCCTGCAGAGCATTTGGAAAGAGAAATAAGGCTGCTTTCCTCTCACTAACATAATTCATAGCAATGGAGCACCAGTCACAGAATCAACCAGGTTGGAAGAGACCTCCAAGCTCAGCCAGTCCAACCTAGCACCCAGCCCTGGCCAATCAACCAGACCACGGCACTAAGTGCCTCATGCAGGCTTTGCTTCAACACCTCTAGGAACGACGACTCCATCACCTCCCTGGGCAGCCCATTCCAATGCCAATCACTCTCTCTGGGAAGAGCTTCTTCCTAACATCCAGCCTAGACCTGCCCCAACACAACTGGAAACTGTGTCCCCTTGTTCTGCTGCTGGTTGCCTGGAAGAAGAGACCAACCCCACCTGGCTACAGCCTCCCTTCAGGTAGTTGTAAACAGCAATGAGCTCTGCCCTGAGTCTCCTCTTCTCCAGGCTGCACACCCCCAGTTCTAACAGCCCAGTTTGGGTGCACACCAGGACATAGGCAAAGTGTCCAAACCTCAAGGTTCCAAGCAGTGACTGACTCTCAAAGAAACATGCATCAAGAGGAGTAAGACCTTGACAAGCTCTACAGAAGACAGCTCATAAAATCTGTGACATGTGAAATGCTTTCAGTATTTATCCCTTAACATGGCAAAAATGCCACAGCCAACAGAAACTGTACATGAAATAGCAGCTACAGCAACCATGTGAAGCTCATCTGTAACCTCTCTGCTCTTGAGTCACCTCATTATAATTGTGTGAAATTGTGTTCAACAGGAGAAGCCTTTCAAGAAGGGAAGGACAAACATTAGGTTTGCCTTCAGAAAGAAGGCAGCCAAGAAAGGATCGGTCCCTTTGGCCAGCTCTCCCCCTAGGGCAATTGTGGGACAGAGGAGCAAGAGTTCCCTTTTGTATCCCTGCTCCACGCCGTTTAGCAGCCATCAAAGAGCAGTTGCCAAAGAATCCTTCAGAAGAGGCCAAGCACAGGAGGCAACATCCTCCTAATGGCTGGAGACAATCAGACAGTGAATCACCGAGCTGCCTGCAGCCAGCTGAAGAAAGCCTCCTCAAGAGCCCTTGGCCGCCCTGCGGGACAGCAAACGCTGCTGCTCTGCAGGACCCACGCTGCTGGGCAGCTTCCTTCAACAGCCTGCTCCTGGCACAGAGGCAGAGCAGCAGAGAATGGGCTGGGTCGGAAGGGACCTTCAGGATCAGCCAGTTCCAGCCTCTTGCCATGGGCAGCGACACCTCCCACCGGCACAGCTCGCTCAGACCTTGAGCCCCTCCAGGCAGGAGGCAGCCACAACCTCCCCTGGCAACCTGTGCCAGCCTCTGCCCACCCTCACTGCCAAGGATTCCTTCCTCACCTCCACTCTCACTCTCCCCTCTGCCAGCTCAGAGCCACTGTCCCTCATCCTGGCGCTCCCAGCCCTTGTCACAGGTCCCTCCCCAGCTCCTCTGGAGCCCTTCAGGCACTGCAAGGCTGCTCTAAGGTCTCCCTGGAGCCTTCCCTTCTGCAGGCTGCACAGCCCCAGCTCCCCCAGCCTGGCCCCGCAGGGGAGGCTCTGCAGCCCTCCCCTCACCCTGGTGGCCTCCTCTGGACCCTCTCAGCAGTTCCAGCTCCTCCCTGGGCCGGGCACAGCAGCACTGGAGGCAGTGCTGCAGGTGGAGCCAGGTAGATACTCACAGAGCAGCCGTGGGGTGGCAGGGAGAGGAGCCAAAAAAGGGCCCGGGCTCAGCACTGCTCTCATCTGCTGCTGCCAGGAGAGTGCCAGCCCTGAGCCCTGAGCCTCGCTCGGTGCCAGTCCCCTGCAGCCTCTGCCTTGGCTCCCCTCCCTTTCCTGTCTCCTGGTAAGAGACTGAAGGCAGCAGAGGCAGCTGGGGGAGCTCAGCCCTTGCACCAAACCGTTTCCCCAGCCCCGGTAATTAAGGGCGGGTTACGCTAATGAGGGAGCCTGAGGCCGTGGGGTCTCCCTGGGGCCAGAGCCGTCAGCAGCCGCTGAGTGCCGCAGCTGCCATTCAGGCCTGCTGTGAGGGCAGCCACGGCCGCGGCTGGCACCGTGCGGGGCCCCGAGCCGCTCAGCACGCCCCGGGCCCTGGGCTGGGCTCTCTCGGCCGCACGGCGCTGGGGCCGCAGGCTCTGCCTGTAATAGGTGATTGTAATTGTTTAATAAAGAAACATTTTAATAGAATTGTAATAGGTAATTGTAATTATTCAATAAAGAAACATTTGAATAGAATGTTAAGCATGCTTAGCTGCAAACGGCAGTGTATATACAGCTGCTGCAAATCAGGAGATGTGCCTAACCGAGAGGTCATGCTAGAGATGGTAATGTGCAAAGAATAAGCTAGCTAATTGCTGAGTATTTCAAAGACTAAAACTTTAGGTGCATCCTTAATTTTGAGCTAAGAGAGAACAGGCCACATGTGGGCTCGGACATTAATCAGTCATGTTCCAAGGACTAAGCTTTAATTTTGAGAAGTGGGATTCGGGACATTAACCAGCCAAAGGAAGTCCATATTTGGAGACGGGTGAACCAGAGGACACCTGAGGAGGACTGCTTACTTCATCCTCAACGACCACCAGAAGGGAAGGCAGACCCTAACCCAAACGAAGGAACATGCGCAGAAAGGATGGGTTTATGTAATTTGCAGGGTGGAACAACGCAGACAACACAGTATAAATATAGGCTAATGAAGAGACTTGTCACGGCAGGTGGCGGAGCGGTGACTCCCCTGTCGTCCAGCGCTGTGACTTTGCTCATATTCTACTTGCCTAATGGAATCAATTTGTAACCTGGACACTTGGATTTTGAGTCATTCTCAATTGATAACATGCCCGCCTCAGGCGCAGCGGGGCCGGGCCGGGGCTGGCTGCAGCCCGAGGCGGTGCCAGGCACCGGCAGCACTGCAGCCCCCAGGGGCGCTGCGCGGAGCGGGCGGAGCGCGGGAGGGAGGGGCGGGGAGGGGCTGGCCGCGGGGGCGGGAGCGGGTGGGGCGCGAGGCGCTCCGCAGCCAATGGGAGGCTGCGCTCGGCCCTTGACCAATCAGCGCGGGGGGCGTGGTCGGCGGCCCCGTTGGAGAGTGCTGCGGAGGAAGCAGCCGGAGAGGGGCGCTGGGAGCTGGCAGCGGAGCGGGACCGGAGCGGCTGCGGTGAGTGCCTGGGGGCGGCGTGTGCCGGGGCCCCGGGGGGCGATGTCAGGCCGGGTGGGAGTGTGCTGGGGTCCTGCTGCCTGCAGGAAAGCCCTGGGGGTGCTGGTGGAGAGCAGCCTGCGGGCCTGGGCTGGCCGAGCTGCAGCAGGGGGGGCGCAGGCAGCCCCCGCTCCGCTCTGGGCCCGGGTGGGCTCTGCCCCTTGTCTGCTCTCTTGCCCCACCCTGGGCACTCCCCTCTCTGTCCCTGCTGTGTCACAGTGCCGCTGCGCGTCCGCGGGGCTGTTGCTATAGCAGCCGGGGCGCAGTGCAGCCGCCGGAGCGCGGCGGTGAGGCGAAGAGCTGCTGGTGGCCGTTGCGGGGCGCCGTTGCGGGGCGCCGTTGCGGGGCGCCGTTGCGGGGCGCCGTTGCGGGGCGCCGTTGCGGGGCGCCGTTGCGGGGCGCCGTTGCGGGGCGCCGTTGCGGCCCTAGAACAAGAGGCACCTTGCCGGGCAGAGGAGTTTGTGTGGCTGACGCTGGTGCTGTGTGCTCAGCTGACTGCCTCCTCCTGCCTGCAGAGCGCAGAGCCGGGGCAGGGCGAAGCTCGGAGCCTCTCAGCCCCACAGCCGCCAGTGAGGCAGGGGAGCAAAGCAGGAGCCTGCAGCACCGAGAGGCGGCGGCGAGCGAGGCTCTTGAGACGCCTGGCAGCGGCTCCGGGGGCAGAGCCGGCCCGGCCCAGGCGAGCCTCGCCACGGCCCTCGGCGGCTGCCGTCCGACTCCGTCCCGCCGGCGGGAGCCGCCCCGAGCCCTGCAGGCGTCCGGCCGCGGTGCTCGGCGACGGTGGCTGCCGGTGGAGCCCAGCGGCAGCGAGACGCCAGCGGCGGCAGCCTGCATCGCCTCTGCTTCTCCCAGCCGGCAGAGGTGAGTGGCAGAGAGTCGGCGCCCAGAGGCTGGGGGCGAAGGAGCAGTGGGGGTGGGCAGTGCCCCGTGGCAAAGCTGCCACGGCCTCGGCTGGCAGAGCCGGCAAAGGGCAGCACGGGCACAGCTGAGGGGATTTTCCCAGCTGGGGCCAGGCTCTGGCTGCCTTTGTCGGCCTCTCCATAGCCCCTTAGGGGATCCCTGAACTCGGAGGGGCTCAGATGAGCCATGGACATTGCTGGCGTCCTTCAGAGTCAGGCCAGAGTCCAAGGGGCAGAGCCTCAAGCAGAAAGCCCTCAGTAGAGCTGCAAACCATTGCTGCTGTCCTCTGCCTGCAGAGAGGGCACTGGGAGGGGAGAGGAACCTCCATCCATCAGCTGCACGGTTGCAGCCCCCAGCTCCTGCCCATGCCACCTACAGGCCCTGTCCTGTCCCTGCAGCCCTCGCTAACGTCTCTCTCTCCATCTCTCTCCCTTGAAAGGCTGCAATGACATCCCCCAGCAGCCTGCTTCAGGCGAAGCTGAAGAGCTGTAGCTCAGCCTTCCTTTGTGGCAGAGCTGTTCCAGCTCCCTGTCTCCTTCTGTGGCCTTCTCTGGCCCCGCTCTTAACTGGTTGATGCCTTCCCTGTGCTGGGGAGCTGGATGCAGCAGGTGAGGAGGAGCCACAGCAGAGTGCAGTGGAAGGGCAGAGTCGCCTGCCCTGCTCTGCTGAGCACTTTGAAGAGCCAGGTAATGACACAGTGCCTTGAGTCAAAGCCTCTTTCCTCCTGTGTGCTTCTGCCTGACCTCTCCCTGCTCATGGAACTCCGTTTCTGTGACAAAAGGTCCTGCAGCTGCAGCAGGAGCTTGTGCACGCTGGCAGAGTGCAGCCTCTGGCAGAGTCCTGCCACGAAGCCCAGAAGCTTTCCAGCAGCTGCCTGCAGCAGGAGAGCAGTGAGCTGCAGAGGGAGAATGTCAGTTTGCAGGAGGAGCTGGAGAGATCTGAAGCTAAGGTATGGAGAAAGCCTCTCTCTTGGCAGCAGGTGGCTGCCCTACAGCTGTCTGAGTGCACTCGAGCCAACTGTGCCCCAAGAGCAGAGGGAGTGACCTGGGAGTGACTCAGCTTTGTTTTGTGAGCCTGGGGCCTGCAGTTAGAGAGGTGCCTGAGAGTGAGGTCCCTTTGTCCATCACTGGAGCAGGAGGACAGGTGTGTTTATTTCCCAGCACTGCTTCTGGGTCTGACACAGCAGGGCAGAACCCGCAGGGCCACCTGGAGGATGCCTGCAGGGGAACTGCATCTGTCCAAGAGCTGGCAGGAGGCCTGCAGCGGTGAGGAGCTCAGAGTGGAGCCAGGCTCTGCCCTCTGTGTTCTTGTGTCCCAGCAAGGCAGCACAGGGTGGCCAGAGCTGCTTTTGCTGTAGGGGAGGTTGTGTCCCAGGCTTCTCTGGGGCTTTGTGCTCTTGTGCACCTCTGTGCTGAGGCCTGTGCTTGCTTGTCAGGGTCCAAGGTGAACATTGCAGGCTGAGCAGCACAGCCCAGGAGCAAGCCAGGAGCACTGCAGCCCTTCATAAAGACCTGCAAGCTGCTGCCTCGGTAAGCCAGTCAGAGCCTGGTTGCTTGGGGGTTGGTGTGGGGCGGTTTGGAGGCGAGGTGCTCCTGGAGAGCCTGGGAGAGATGAGTTCCTCTGTTCTGCTGCCTGGAGGCTGCTCTCCTGGCCTGCTGCCCAGCTGTGTGGCTTTGAGAGTTGTGTGGTGAGATGGCAGCAAGTGCCAGGCAATGGCATCCTTGTGAAGGAGTTGGCAGGGATGCTGCAGTTTGGAGCAGGGCCGAGGCTGGGAGCTCAGGCAGCACTTGAGGCAGTGCTGTGGGACAGGGATTTGGTACTTCTGGCTGCAGGCTTTCCTTGGGCTCTGGTGCTGCTGGGTGTTTGCCCCTGGAGGCCCAGAGCGTGGCAGGAGTTCTTTAGTTGCCTGCACTGTGCTCACCTTCCTGCTCCAGTGCCTGTGGATGCCTTGGCCAGAAGGTGCAGCTCCATACTGCAGCGAGCAGCCCTCCCAAGATGAACGTCCAGGACTCAGAAGGGACTCACTGCCACTGCCCAGAGCCGGAGGACCTGGCCTCGATGGCAAGCTGCAGGGAGGCATTCCTGGCTGGAGCGTGGCAAAGAGAGTTGGCCGTGGGCAGGCACAAGGTAGCAGGCCTGGCTGTGTGCTGCTCTCCAGCAGTGCCCCTGAGTGGAAGCGGAGCTGAGCCCAGCTCTGCTGTGCCCCCGTGCAGGGAGCTGCCTGCGAGCAGAGCCAGGCCTGGCACTGGAGCTTGCAAGGTGCTTCTGCACATCAGCCCCTGGGCTTCCAGAGCTGCACAGGGCCTGGCAGGTGCAGGCTGCCTGCAGTGCCCCTGGGAGGGCAGGAAGGCTTTTCTGCCTGCCTTCAGGGAAAGCTGAGGCCCTGCGTGTGGGGTGTGGTGCTGGGGGCAGTGCTGGCTGCTGTCACTGACTGCTGGCCCATGGAGCACGGCACAGCTGTGCTGCCTGCATGGGCACATGGCAAAGGCCAACTGCTGCCTGCAGGTTGGAGGTGCTTCTGGATGAGGCAGAGCTGAGGCCACGGCCGGGGAGAGAGAGTGAATGGCAGCTGAGTGTCCGTGAGAGGGAGAAGCAGCAGGATGCAGGCCGCTGTGGTCTGGAGGAGCAAGGAGCAGCAGCCCAGCTGAGACAGAGCTGGAGACAGGACAGCGAGACAGAGCTGAGGCAGGTGAAAAGAGAGGGAAAGAAAGCAGCAATGCTAAAGGCAAAAACCAACGAGGAGAGAAAAAGTGAGGCAGAGAAAGAGTGGGAGAGAAAGAAGGCAAAAGAAAAAGCACAACAAAAGCTCTGCCAGAAGACTGCTCTGGTTTGGCACAGCCCTGGCCAGTCTGTGCCACCTGATCAGCAGGCCCTGTGCTGGCTCTGGCCTCTGCTCCAGCCTCACCTTCTTCTGCAGAGCCACAGCAGAGTGGAGTAGGAAGGGAGAGGAACCTCCCTCGCTCTGCTGGGCCCCCTGCAGGTTTGAGCAAGGAGAGGAGTGAGAGGCAGCAGCACCTGGCCTGCTGGGGACTCCATGTCCCTCTCCCCACTGCTAATGAAGCACAAGGCTGAGATCTTCCCCTCTCTGCTGCTTGGGCCACGGAGAAGCAGTCGCAGGCTGCTGGCCTCAGCTGAGCTGCAGCAGCTGCAGGAGGCAGGGTGAGAGCAGGGGCTGAGGCCAAGCAAGTAAGGCTCAGCTCTGGAGCTGCTCCTGAGTGCCCCAGGGGTGGAGGAACCTTTGCATCTACTCTGCCTTGCAGTGGCTTCTGCTGCTGGGCACTGAGCCCAGAGGAGGCAGGGCAGGGCTGTGCCACAGCAACAAAAGGTTACTCTGGAGAGCTGGAGGGTTTAATTGGGAGAGTGGGAAGCATTCAGCCTGGGCCTGGGCTGCAGCCCCCAAGGGGCAGAGCGGATGAGGGTGAGGCTGGCCCAGGCTCAGGAAGCTGACAGGGCAGGGTCAGGAGAAGCTGCAGGCAGCAGCAGACATTTTGCACTGAGCTGAGCTGCAGGACTGGATGAAAAAGCTGAAAGCTGAGCTTTGTGCTGGCCTAGGCAGCGGTGGGGAGCAGCGGGAGGGAAGCTGCTGGGGGCACAGCAGGGCTGCTGCAGAGGCTGAGGTGGGGCAGGGGCAGGCGGCAGCAGAGTGCCCGGAGCTCAGCTGGGGCAGAGGGAAAGAGCTGCTGCTGCCTTTGCTGCTCTGCCTCTCTCTCGGCCCTTTTCTTCCTGCCCCTTTCTCTGCCCCTGCCCTGCTCCTCTCTGCCTCCTACCGCCCACCCGTCGGAGGAGGTGGTGGCGGAGTCAGAGAGGGGGGTGGGGGCAGAGTTAGGCGGGGGGTGGGGGGCAGAGTTAGAGAGAGACGGGGGTGGGGGCGGAGTTAGGCCGGCGGGGGGGTGAGGGCGGAGTCAGTCAGGCGGGGGTGGGGCAGATTTAGACAGGAGGGGGGGTGGGGGCGGAGTTAGAGAGGCGGGGGGGTGGGGGCGGAGTTAGACAGGGGGGGGGGTGGAGGAGGAGCTAGTCAGGCGTGGGGGTGGGGGCGGAGTTAGAGAGGCGGGGGGGTGGGGGCGGAGTTAGGCAGGCAGGGGGTGGGGGCGGAGTTAGTCAGGCGGGGGGGTGGGGGCGGAGTTAGTCAGGCGGGGGGGGTGGGGGCGGGGTTAGGCAGGCAGGGGGTGGGGGCGGAGTTAGTCAGGCGGGGGGGGTGGGGGCGGAGTTAGTCAGGCGGGGGGGATGGGGGCGGAGTTAGGCAGGAGGGGTTTTGGGGGCGGAGTTAGAGAGGCGGGGGGGTGGGGGCGGAGTTAGAGAGGCGGTGGGTGGGGGCGGAGTTAGTCAGGCGGGGGGGTGGGGGCGGAGTTAGTCAGGCGGGGGCTGGGGGCGGAGTTAGACAGGCGGGAGGCTGGGGGCGGAGTTAGACAGGCGGGGGGGTGGGGGCGGAGTTAGGCAGGTGGAGGGGTGGGGGGGAGTTAGACAGGCGGGGTGGTGGAGGTGGAGTTAGTCAGGCGGTGGGGTGGGGGCAGAGTTAGGCAGGCGGGGGGGTGGGGGCGGAGTTAGGCAGGCGGGGGGTGGGGGCGGAGTTAGTTAGGCGGGGGGTGGGGGCGGAGTTAGTTAGGCGGGGGGTGGGGGCGGAGTTAGAGAGGCGGGGGGTGGGGGGTGGAGATAGGCAGGCGAGGGATGGGGGCGGAGTTAGACAAGCATGGGTAGGGGGCGGAGTTAGTCAGGTGGGGGGTGGGGGCGGAGTTAGTCAGGTGGGGGGTGGGGGCGGAGTTAGTCAGGCGGGGGGGTGGGGGCGGAGTTAGTCAGGCGGGGGTTGGGGGAGGAGTTAGGCGGTGGGGTGGGGGCGGAGTTAGACAGGCGGGGTGGTGGGGGCGGAGTTAGGCGGTGGGGTGGGGGCGGAGTTAGGCAGGTGGGGGGGTGGGGCGGAGTTAGGCGGGGGGGTGGGGGCGGAGTTAGTCAAGCGGGGGGGGTGGGGGCGGAGTTAGTTAGCCGGGGGTGGGGGCGGAGTTAGAGAGGCGGGGGGTGGGGGCGGAGTTAGGCGGTGGGGTGGGGGCGGAGTTAGACAGGCGGGGTGGTGGGGGCGGAGTTAGACATGCGGGTGGTGGGGGCGGAGTTAGACAGGCGGGGGGGTGGGGGCGGAGTTAGACAGGCGGGGTGGTGGGGGCGGAGTTAGACAGGCGGGGTGGTGGGGGCGGAGTTAGACATGCGGGTGGTGGGGGCGGAGTTAGAGAGGCGGGGGGTGGGGGCGGAGTTAGAGAAGCAGGGGTTTGGGGGCGGAGTTAGACAGGCGGGGGGGTGGGGGTCGGAGTGAGAGGGCGGGGGGGTGGGGGCAGAGTTAGGCAGGCGGGGGGGGTGGGGGCGGAGTTAGGCAGGCGGGGGGGTGGGGGCGGAGTTAGTTAGGCGGGGGTGGGGGCGGAGTTAGTTAGGCGGGGGGTGGGGGCGGAGTTAGTCAGGCGGGGGGGTGGGGGCGGAGTTATACAGGCGGGGGGGTGGGGGCGGAGTTAGGCAGGCGGGGGGGTGGGGGCGGAGTTAGGCAGGCGGTAGGGTGGGGGTCGGAGTTAGGCAGGCGGGGGGGTGGGGGCGGAGTTAGGCAGGCGGTAGGGTGGGGGTCGGAGTTAGACAGGCGGGGGGGTGGGGGTGGAGTTAGGCAGGCGGGGGGTGGGGGCGGAGTCAGGCGGGGGGGTGGGGTCGGAGTCAGGGGGGGGGTGGGGGCGGAGTTAGGCAGGCGTGGGTAGGGGGCGGAGTTAGGCAGGAGGGGGTTGGGGGCGGAGTTAGGCAGGCGGGGGGGTGAGGGCGGAGTTAGACAGGCGGGGGGGTGGGGGCGGAGTTAGACAGGCGGGGGGGTGGGGGCGGAGTTAGAGAGGCGGGGGGGGTGGGGGCGGAGTTAGACAGGCGGGGGGGTGGGGGCGGAGTTAGACAGGCGGGGGGGTGGGGCGGGCTTAGGCAGGAGAGGGGTGGGGTCGGAGTTCTACAGGTGGGATGGGAGGGGGGAGGGAAGGGGGCAGGCGAGGGGGGCGGGGAGGAGGCAGAGAGGGGAGGGGCTGGGGGCAGAGAGAGGCAGAGGGGCCAAGGGCACAGCAAAGGCTCTGCCCGCACACAGCTCTGCTCTGGCACAGCTCTTCCCCCTCTGCCCCGGCTGAGCTCCAGGCCCTGTGCTGCCGCCTGCCTCGGCTCCACCTCAGCCTCTGCAGAGCTGAAGCTGCCGGCAGCAGCAGCACTGTTGCTGCCTTCTGTCCCACGCAGCTGCTGCTGTGCAGTTGGCAGCGATTCTGTCACGGCTCTTGCTCTGGCCCCTGCAGCACTGCCCACGTTGAGACTCTGGAGCCAGTGAGGTTGTTATTGAACCTTGCCATGCATGGAGGCAGTGAGGCAGCTGCCACAGCCCATGGCTGCACTGCAGTGCACTGAAACAAGAGCAGCTCAGTGTCCTGCCAAGCAGAGGCAGCTCTCCAGAACCTTCTCCTCACTGTTTGACTGCAAGGCAGAAAGTTCAGATTTCAGGGGCAGGTTTCTGCAGCAGAGGCATTGCCCCCACGCCTGCAAGCACCTGGCTGCGGTGCAGCCCAGCCAAAGCCTGCTGGGGACTCCCTTGGGAATGCTGATAGGGAATGAAGCACAACGCTGAGATCTTCCCCACTTTGCTGCTTCGGCCACGGAGAAGCAGTCGCAGGCTGCAGGAGGCAGGGTAAGAGCAGGGGCTGAGGCCAAGCAAATAAGGCTCAACTATAGCTGCTGTGAGTGGAGCTGCTCCTGAATGCCCCAGGGGCAAAGGAACCTTTGCATCTACTCTGCCTTGCAATGGCTTCTGCTGCTGGGCATTGAGCCCAGAGGAGGCAGGGCAGGGCTATGGCACCGGGAACCTTTTGTTACTGTGGCACAGCAGTTTGGAGAGTGGGAAGCATTCAGCCTGGGCCTGGGTTGCAGCCCCCAAGGGGAAGATTGGATCAGGCTGAGGCTAACACAGCCTCAGGAAGCTCACAGGGCAGGATAAGGAGAAGCTGCAGGCCCCAGGCACACATTTACCCAGCGGAGAAAAGAGAAGGGGAGAGAAGAGAGGGGGGCAGAGAGCGAGAGGCAGGGAGGGGCAGATAGATGGGCAGGGGGATGGGAGGAGTGAGACAGGTGGGGGGGGGTGGGGGCGGAGTCAGACAGAGGGGCAGGAGTGTCGGGGGGAGGAGACAGACAGAGAGGCGGGGGGGGGGGGAGGGGTGGCTCAACTATAGCTCCTGTTAGAGGAGCTGCTCCTGAATGCCCCAGGGGCAAAGGAACCTTTGCACTTACTCTGCCTTGCAATGGCTTCTGCTGCTGGGCATTCAGCCCAGAGGAGGCAGGGCAGGACTATGGCACCGGGAACCTTTTGTTACTGTGGCACAGCAGTTTGGAGAGTGGGAAGCATTCAGCCTGGGCCTGGGTTGCAGCCTCCAAGGGGAAGATTGGATCAGGCTGAGGCTAACACAGCCTCAGGAAGCTCACAGGGCAGGGTAAGGAGAAGCTGCAGGCACCAGGCACACATTTTGCACTGAGCTGAGCTGCATCAATAGATTCAAAAGATGAAAGCTGAGCTTTGTGCTCAGCTAGACCCTAAGGACAAGTGCTGCAGAGCAGCTTTGGGAAGCAGCAGTGTGCATGCTGCAGCCAGAGGGCCAAATGCCAGCAGAGGGGTCAGAGCCTTGCTCAGCAGCAGGCAATGCTACAGTGCACAGTGCATGAACCCAGCAGCAGCTTGCACAGAGAGCAGCTGCTGCTTCCCAACTGCCAGTGGCTGCTGCTGCTGCTGCTGCAACCTCGTTACAGGAGCTTGTGTGGAAGCACTGAGAGCACCTCAGGCTTACCTTCAAAACGACTCCCCCAGCAGGAGCAGAGGGCACCGTGGAGGTGCCCTCAGAGCCAAAAGCAAAGAGCTTTGCTCCAGGGAACTGGACTTGCTTGTAGCCACTGCCCCCGCACAGCACAGAGGGACCTGTGGCTGCGCTGGGAAGATGCTGCTCAGACACCTTCGAGCCACTGCTGTGGATGTTCCATTGCATGAACTGGCATGGCAAGGAGAGGACAAAAGCCCCAAGTCCAGTGGGCTGGGAGGAAAGCCAAGTGACTGTTCCTCACAGAGGATGGCCCTGGGACACCTCTGAGTGCCTCTCTTGACCCAACACAGGCTTCAGAGCACCAAGAGTGCCAAGCTTCCACAGGCACTGCTGCCTGTGTGTATTGCCACATCACTGCTGGCTCGTGCTCAGCCAGCATGCCACCAGCACCCCCAGGTGCCCCAAGCCTGCAGTGCTGCCTGAGGTTGGTGTGACCCCAGTGCAGGACCCCACACTTGGCTCTGTTACACCTCATACACCTGACCTTGCTCCATTGATGCAGCCTGTCCAGATCCCTCTGCAGACTCTCCTGCCCTGCAGCAGGTCAGCACTGCCACCCAATGTGGTGCCATCTGCAAACGCAGCCAGGGGGCACTGAGTCCCCTCCTCAGATGGGTGCTGTGCAGCACCCCCAACCCTAAGACTGCAGTGAGCAGCCTGCAGAGCCGCCAGAGGCTGAGGGCATTGTTGCTGCTGTCCCCAGCGGCGGGGGAGCCACCTGGCTTACTGCAAGCTGATTCAGTAGCTTCAGGGCCCAGGTACTGCAGCACCCAGGCCACATCAGCAGTTTTGTGTCTTAATTGGAGCCCCCCAAAGCTGTGCTGCAAAAGAGCTGAGGAGGTCTTGTGAAGATGCCATGGCCCTGGTTTGGCCGAGACTGATGGAGCAAGGCTACAACAAACACCTGTGCTGCTCTGGGCTGGCAGGGAGCAGCTGGGGCAGCCTGTTCAGCCTGCTGATGAGAATCTGCTGCCCTGCTGCTCAGGCCAGCTTTGTAGCACAAGTGCTGGCTGGAGCAGAGGGTGGGGAGGCTTGGAGTTCAGCTCTGGGGGGCTTTCTTCCACTCTCTGGGTTGGGGTCTGTGTCTCTTTCACTTGGCTTGGACACTGCCCTTTGCCACTTGCTGCTTTGTTTGCTGAGTGTGTTCTGCTGCCTTGGTTTGCTTTGCTTGCTCAGAAGGTGCTGTACATTGAGTTACTTTGCATTAAACTCTCCTTGTCTCAACCCACAGGGCTCTGGTTTCCTTCTCTCTCTCCCCTTGAGCTCACTCTGTCTCAGAGCAGGGCAGTACCCAGCGCCAAGGCAGATGTTCACCCCCAGGAGGTCAGCCAGAGCTCACCTTGCCATCCCCACCTGTGCTGGAGACTGTTCTCAGCGTAGCTGCACTCAGCGGAGTAGCCTTCCCCATCGGGAGCCTTCCAGCCCATGGCACACTCCTGCTGCTGCGTGTCTGAGGGGCAGCCAGCACTGAGCACACCTTGCACTCACCCACAGCTGAAGGCCTTCATCTCCAGGAGGTCTCCATCCCAGCCCTCTAAGCCAGCCTGGAGGCAGCGACCCAAGGCCAGCAGCCTGTGCTTACTCTCCAGCACGTGGGGCTTTTGCACTGGCCACAGATCACTGCCTCTCAGGAGCTCACTTCTTCCTCCAGCTGTACAGGGCTGCTGAGAGGCTCTCTGCCAGCTGCAGGCACTCTGCAACCAGGGCCACAGCCACCTTTCTTCTCCTCCTCCCCTTGCTCTCCACTCCATCCAAGCAGCTGCTGGCAGCTCTCTTCCCACAGACCATCGGATTGCAGCCTCCACCCCAGTGTCCAGGCCAGAAGCAGATCTCTCCTTCACAAAATAGGGAGGCCTAAAAACGCCTCCAGCACAAGGTTCCTGCCTGGTGCATGTGGGGCAGGCTGTGGATGGAGTCTACCTGGACTTGAGCAAAGCCTTTGACACTGTCTGGCACAAGCAGCTCCTGGCCAAGCTGGCAGCTCATGGCTTGGAGAGATTCACTGTGTGCTGGGTCAGGAAGTGGCTGGATGGCAGAGCCCAGAGAGTGGTGGTGAATGGTGCCACATCCAGTTGGCAGCTGGCACTGGTGGTGTGCCCCAGGGGTCAGTGCTGGGCCCAGTCCTGTTCAATATCTTTATTGATGATCTGGACGAGGGGATTGAGTCCAGCAGCAGTAAGTTTGCAGATGACACCAAGCTAGGAGCAGGTGTGGAGCTGTTGGAAGGTAGGAGAGCCCTGCAGAGGGACCTGGCCAGGCTGGATGGGTGGGCAGAGGGCACAGGGATGAGATTTAACAAGGCCAAGTGCAGGGTTCTGCACTTTGGCCACAACAAGCCCCAAGCAGCACTACAGGCTGGGGACAGAGTGGCTGAAAGCAGCAGGAGGAAAGGGACCTGGGAGTACTGGTAGAGAGTAGCTGAAGATGAGCCAGCAGTGTGCCCAGGTGGGCAGCAGAGCCAATGGCATCCTGGCCTGGCTCAGGAGCAGTGTGGGCAGTAGGACAAGGGAGGTTACTCTGCCCTGTACTCAGCACTGCTCAGGCCACACCTTGAGTGCTGTGTCCAGTTCTGGGCCCCTCAATTCAAGAGAGATGTTGAGGTGCTGGAAGGTGTCCAGAGAAGGGCAACAGAGGCCTGTGAGGGGCCTGGAGCACAAAGCCTGTGAGGAGAGGCTGAGGGAGCTGGGGGTGTGCAGCCTGGAGGAGAGGAGGCTCAGGGGTGACCTCATTGCTGCCTGCAACTACCTGAAGGGAGGCTGTAGCCAGGTGGGGTTGGGCTCTGCTGCCAGGCAACCAGCAACAGAGCAGAACATTGTCTGAGCAAAATGTTGTGGAAAGTTTTCTTTGGGTAGGGTCCAAAAGAAAGAGTGATTTGGGAATGACTTTTTCTGCTCCCCAGCCTGGGAGATCTGTGATGTTTCTGTTCCTGCTGGGAGGGAGTCCCCTGGCTGCAGGCTGCTGTGCAGGGCTGAGCTGTTGTGTTCCCACAAACACCTCAGCAGAAAGCAGCATTTGGCTCTCCTTTGTTTTTGCACAGGAGGCATCCTGAGTGAGTTTGTTGTTCAGTGCAGGGGCCTCGGTGCCTCGTTTCTGCTTAGAGTTTAAGGCCTCCTGTTTCAGTCCCTCTGAGTGCTCCAGCTCAGCACAGGAGTGGTGCATCTGTCCTGCAGGGCCCATGGTCACTGCACAGTCCTGCTTCCAGGGCTGCTCTCCATCTCGTAACAGAGACCCCAGACTGCTCTCAGCAGAAGGGTTTAGCACAGCTCAGGATGGGTCCTGACTGGTGTCTAATAGCAGAGACACCTAAAGTCCACCAAAGGACTTAAGTTGTGCCTGGCAGGTTTAAGTTGGACCTTAGGGAAAATGTCTTTGCTGCAGGAGTGCTCAGGGATTGGCACAGGCTGCCCAGGGAGGTGGTGGAGTCCCCATCCCTGGGGGTGCTCAGGAAAGGTGTGGCTGTGGCACTGGGGACCTGCTTCAGTGGCCATGGTGGTGCTGGGTTATGGCTGGGCTGGAGGACCTCAGAGGCCTTGCCCAACCTTCCTGATTCTGTGGTTCTGTGAGACAGGAGTCCTCTTCTCTCTGCTGCCTGTGCCTCAGTGCTGCTGCAGAGCTGACTGCAGAGGTGAGCTTTGGCCTCCTGGTTTGATGCCTTCCTGCAGCTCTCTGGCCCAGCCCCCTGCAGCTGTCAGTGCCCTGCCCTGTAGCTACAATTAGGGGTCTGGGGGTGCCTGCAGGGCTCTGGAGATAGTTGGAGCTGTCTGGAGAGGGCTCTAGGAGCCTGTAGGCATCTTTACAGGTCTGTATGTGTCTGGGGGGGACTGCAGGGTCTCTTTAAAGGTGTGCAGGGGTCTGTAGGTGTCTGCAGGGCTCTGCAGGTACATTTTAGGGCTCTGCTAAAGGTCTCTGTGGGTCTGCAGGGCTCTGTAGGAGTCTTTAGGGGTCTGCAGGTGTCTCTAGAAGTCTGCAGAGGTCTCTGTGGGTCTGTAGGGCTCTCTTAC
The DNA here is from genome assembly GCF_015220805.1 of Pogoniulus pusillus. Classification (NCBI taxonomy): domain Eukaryota; kingdom Metazoa; phylum Chordata; class Aves; order Piciformes; family Lybiidae; genus Pogoniulus; species Pogoniulus pusillus. The sequence goes on from NW_026974562.1 coordinate 43,426, forward strand.
AGATCTGTGGGGGTCTTTAGGGATCTGGAGGTGCCTGTATGGGCCTTTGAAAGGTCTGTAGGTGTCTGTGAGTCTGTAGAGGTCTGTAGGGGCTTTGAAAGGTCTGGAGGCATCTGTGTGGGGCTGCAGGGGTCTGTAGAAGCTTTTCCAAATGTCTGGAGGGGTTTCTAGGGGATCTGTGGAGGTCTGGAGGGGTCTCAAGGGAACTGCAGAAGTCTGCAGGGGTCTGCAGGGGTGCAGGAGTGCCTTGGGAAGCAGCCCTCAGAAGCAGAGGGGCCCAGGCAGGCCCCATGAGATGCTGAAGGCACAGGAGCAGCTGGCTCTGTGCAGCGCAGAGTGAGCAGGGCAGGGAGAGCTCACTCCTTGTTGGGTGCAGTGGAAGAGAGTGAGGGAAGCCAAGGCAAAGGCTGAGCTGCTTCACTCTTTGCCTCAGCCTTCAACACAAAGATTGGATATGCTCAGGGCTGCTGAGTTGGTAGGCAGGGATGGGGAGCAGGATATCCCTCCTGTAATCCAGGAGGAAGCAGTTAGTGACCTGCTGTGTCTCTTAGACCCTAACAAATCAATGGCTCCAGATGGGATTCACCCTGGGGTGCTGAGGGAGCTGGCAGAGGAGCTGGCACGGCCATTCTCCAGCATCTGGCACTGGTCCTGCCTACCTGGGGAGGTCCCAGGTGGCTGCAGCTTGGGCAGTGTGAGGCCCATCCATAAGAAGGGCCAAAAGGAGGATGCAGGGCAAGGGCACACTGGGCCTGTCAGCCTGAGCTCGGTGCCTGGCAAGGCTATGGAGCAGCTCCCCCTGAGTGCCATCACAGGGCACGTAGAAGCCAGCCAGGGGCTCAGGCCCAGCCAGCATGGGCTCAGGAAAGGAAGGTCCTGCCCAGCCAGTCTGATCTGGGTCTATGACTGGGGGAGCTGCCTGGTAGGCAGGGGAGGGCTGTGGCTGTGCTCTGCCTAGAGCTCAGCAAAGCCTTTGGTGCACTCTGCCACAGCATCCTCCTGGCAAAGCTGGCAGCCTGCAGCCCAGGCAGGTGCAGCCTTCGCTGGGGTGCACACTGCTGGGTGAGCAGGCACAGAGAGTGGCTGTGGATGGGCAGCAGGCAGCTGGTGTCTGGTGCCCAGTGGTGTCCCCAGGGATCAGTGCTGGGCCCAGGTCTGTTCAGTGTCCTTATTGGTGACTTGGGCAAGGGGATGCAGTCTGTCCTCCCAAATTGGCCCTGGCACCAACCTGGGGGCAGTGTGGATCTGCTGGAGGGTAGGAGGCACTTGAGAGAGCCCTGGCTGGGCTGGGCCCCTGGCTGAGGCCAACAGAGTGAGGTTGAACAAGGCCAAGGGCAGGCTCCTACACTTTGGGCACAACAACCCCATGCAGGACTACAGCCTAGGGATGAGTGGCTGGGGAGCAGCCTGGCAGAGAGGGAGCTGACAGTGCTGGGTGACAGCGGCTGGGCATGAGCCAGCAGTGTGCCCAGGGGGCACGGGAGGCCAATGGCTTCTCGGCCTGTATCAGGAGCAGTGTGGCCAGCAGCACCAGGGCTGTCATTCTGCCCTGTGCTGGCACTGGGGAGGACTCACCTCGAGCACTGTGTGCAGCTCTGGGCCCCCCCTGCCAGAGATGCTGGAGGGGCTGGAGCAGGGCCAGAGGAGAACAAGGAGGCTGGGGAGGGGCTGGAGGGGAAGGCTGCTGGGGAGAGGCTGAGGGAGCTGAGGGTGTGCAGCCGGCGGCAGCGTGGGGGCCAAGCAGGGCTGGCGCTGGTGGTGCCAGTGTTTGGCTCTGGGCACAGGCAGGAGAGGAAGGTGGAGCAGCACAGGGCCTCTGGGCTGTGCAGGAGGGGCAAAGCCTGCAGAGCAGCAGAGGCTGAGCTCTCGAGGCTGCCGAGCTGAAGTGCTGTGCCTCCCTCTCTGTGTTTCAGCCTCGCTTCCCCATGTGCCCAGTGCCAGCACTGAGAAGCAGAGCACTGCCTGCAGCTGCCTGAGCAGTGTGAGCTCTGCTGCACTCAGCAAGCCTCAGCCTGGGCTCTGTGGCTTCCCAGGGGTTCATTCTGCTCTCCTGTCCCAGCTGGCCCAGTGCTGGTAGCTGATTCCCCATGCATGGCCATGGCTTGTGCCCAGCGGGGAGAGAAGAAGGCTGTAGCTGCTCACACAGCTCTTGATGTGCTCCTGTGGTTCTGTATCCATGGAGCTGCTCTGGACACAGCAGCTCCTGGGAGCTGTTGCTAGCTGTAGAGTCCTGGAATTGTCAGGGCTAGAAGGGACCTCAGGGATCAGGCAGTTCCAACCCCCCTGCCATAGGCAAGGACCCTTCCCACTGGATCAGGTTGTCCAAAGCCTCATCCAGCCTGGCCTTAAACACCTCCAGGGATGAGGCTTCCACCACCTCCCTGGGCACCCTCATGGGTGAGTCTGAGTCTCCCCACTTCTAGTTTTGCTCCATTCCCCACAGTCCTGTCACTCCCTGTCACCCTGTAAGGGCCCTCCACAGCTTTCCTGTAGCCCCCTTCAGGTACTGGAAGGCCACAGTAAGATCTCCTGGGATCCTTCTCCTCTCCCAACTGAACAACCCCAGCTCTCTCAGCCTGTCTTGATAGCAGAGCAGCTCCATTCCTCTGATCACCCTTGTGGCCCTTCTCTGGACACCTTCCAGCCCCTCCAGCTCTTTCTTGTATTTGGGGCTCCAGAACTGGACCCAGTTGCATGTGCACAGAAAGCTGCAGTGGCAGTGTGCAGGCTGTGGGTGAGATTTGTCTCTTTCCCTTGAGGAGTAAGCATGAGTGCTGCTGGGAGGCTTTAGCTAACTCTCAGTGTCTGCAGCTGCAGTGTCCAAGATGCCTTCCTAGCTGTTTGCAGTGAGTCTGCAGCTGGCACTGAGGCATCAGAGAAGCAAGAAGCTATCTCAGGCAGTGCAGCTGGGAGGGAGCTCTGTCTGATCCATGCAGACAGAGGCACAGGCGTGGCTGGGAGCTCCCTGGGCACACCTTGGGCTGCCCGGTCGGTGCTCTGAGAGAAACAGCTGTGGGCACAGAGGGAGGGATGCTTTGGTGTGCTTTGCACAGTGGCTGGTGACAGGACTTGTCCTTGGCCCGAGGAGAAGAGCAAAGAGCAGAGCAGCTCAGGTGAAAGGAGGCTGGGGGATGCCCTTCCTTCCTCCCGGGTGTGCTGGAAGCTGTGTGAGGCAGTGACCTCGGCGTGCCACTTCTCCAGCAGTCTGCCAGGTGGTGCTCCTCTGTGAGCCTTCCCATCAGTGCTTCCCCCTGCCACACTCTCTGTCTGCCTTGTTTCTCGCTCTGGTTTCTGCACTGGAGAGAGGAGAGCTTCAGGTTGCCAAACCGTGCTTCAGGTGGAGCCAGTTGTGAAAGGGGCAGGCAGGCAGATTGATAGAGGGAGCCACAGCTAAGGCTGTTGGTGTGCTCCTGGCTGCTGTTCTTCCCGGTCAGAGTTGGAAGTGCTGCTGAGTGGATGTGGTGCTTGGGGATATGATTTTAAGGTGAATCTTGTAGAGTAGGGTTCTAGGTTGGACTTGGTGATCCTGAAGGTCTTTTGCAACCTGGATGTTTGTGTGGTTCTGTGACTAAAGGAGGACCTGGGCTGTGTTTTGCACCTCTTTTCATTCCCCTTGTGATGCTAGTGGGCTCCCTTAAGGGGTTGCTACAAGTCCAGTCCAGTCTGAGTTTGAAATGTTTTAGACATTGGGCCAGTTGTCAAAGGGGCAGAGCCTAAAGCAGAGAGCCCTCAGTAGAGCTGCAAACCATTGCTGCTTGTCCTCTGCCTGCAGAGAGGGGAGGGTAATGTCCATCGATCAGCTGGAGGTTACATGCAACCCCCATGGGAAGGTTTGGGTGTTCCCAGCCCCCCCCCACTTTAGAAAATCACCCAGACTAGACTCATCCAGCTCTGGAAATATGAATGAAGCTTCTGTTTACAGCTGGCACAAGACACAAGCAGCTCTTTACAGTATACACAGTTATACACAACAATAGACAAGGGAAAAGGTGATACAGGAACACAACTCCCCTCCCAGAAACCTGAGTCCCCAGGAGGGGCTCTCAAACACCCCTGCACCTTCCTCCTGCCCCTCTCAACCTTACTGCAGTCCCAAGGAAGAGCAGAGGCTCAGCCAGAGGGTAAGAAGCAAAGTGGATTAGCCCCAACTGGAGGGTGAAGTTAGAGAGACGCAGCTCGGCAGCAGCCCCAGCGAGAGTGGTGCCAGAGTGTTCTCTGCTGCTGTTACTGCTTGTTCCCATGCAGCTCAGCCAGACTGAGAGCGCAGCAGACATCAGCCCTGGTTTCTTTGCCAGCCTCTAATCTGGTTCTGCTCACCAGAACGTTCTAGCTAGGCTCAAACCAGCACAGCAGGCACCTGTAGAACTCTGTCCAGGTCTGTAGATGCCTGCAGGGGTCTTGTAGAAGGTCTGGAGGGTTTCTGAGTCTGCAGAGGTGTGCTGGGCTCTGGAGGTGTCTGTAGGTATGCTTAGGGGTCTGGAGTGCTCTCTGCAGGTCTGTGGAGCTCTGTAGGTGTCTGTGCAGCTCGGTAGGGGTCTTTAGAGGTGTCTGTGGTGCTGCAGGTGTCTCAAAAGCCTGTAAAGGTCTTGAGGTGTCTGTAGAGGTCTTGAGGGGTCTGCAGGGTTCTCTAACAGTCTGGAGAGGTCTTTGTGGGGCCCTAGGGACCTCCTAAAGATCTGTAGGGGTCTGTTGGGGTCTTCAGACATCTGTAGGCACCTGCTAGAGATGTGTAGATGTGTGGAGAGGTCTCTAGATGTTTGCAGAGGTCTCTAAGCAGCTTTTAAAGGTGTGGAGGGCCATGTGGGGGTCTGGAGGGGTCCCTAGAGGTCTCTAAGACACTGGAGGGGTCTGCAGGTGTCTGCAGCATTCAGTAGGTGTCTGTAGGCTTTTGTATGGGCCTGCAGGTGTCGGCAGGCACCTGGGAAAGGTCTGAAGCAGTCTCTAGAGCTCTGTCAGGCATCTCTGAAGTGTCTGCAGGAATCTCTTGGTCTGGAGTGGACTGGGGCTGGAGGTGATAAAAAGCAGCCCTGAGAAGGCCTTAGGGGTGCTTGGGAGAAGCTGAGTTAGGGTTAGTCACTCGTTAGTTAGGGTTAGGGGGTTGGGGTTAGGGTTAGTCACCCGTTAGGGTTAGGGGGTTGGGGTTAGGGTTAGTCACCCGTTGGGGTTAGGGGGTTGGGGTTAGGGTTAGTCACTCGTTAGTTAGGGTTAGGGGTTGGGGTTAGGGTTAGTCACTCGTTAGTTAGGGTTAGGGGGTTGGGGTTAGGGTTAGTCACTCGTTAGTTACGGTTAGGGGGTTGGGGTTAGGGTTAGTCACTCGTTAGTTAGGGTTAGGGGTTGGGGTTAGTCACCCGTTGGGTTAGGGGGCTGGGGTTAGGGTTAGTCACCCGTTGGGTTAGGGTTTAGGGGTTGGGGTTAGGGTTAGTCACCCATTGGGGTTAGGGTTTAGGGTCAGGGTTGGGGTTAGGGTTAGTCACCCATTGGGGTTAGGGTTTAGGGTCAGGGTTGGGGTTAGGGTTAGTCACCCATTGGGGTTAGGGTTTAGGGTCAGGGTTAGGGTTAGTCACCCGTTGGGGTTAGGGTTTAGGGTCAGGGTTAGGGTTAGTCACCCGTTGGGGTTAGGGTTTAGGGTCGGGGTTAGGGTTAGTCACCCGTTAGCGTTTAAGGTACTCGGAGTGCGCCGCGCATGCGCCTTGCCCTGCTCCCCGCCATTGGACTCCTTCCCCTCCTCTTGGGCTCTTTCCGTCCCTCCCCTTCCCCCCGCCCTTCGGCTCTCCGACTCCTCTTCGGGTCTCTCCGTCGCTCTCCACATCCCCCATTCGGCTCCTTCCCCCCGCCCGCGAATTCGGCTCTCCTGGGCCCTCCGCCTCCCCCCGCCATGACTCTCCGCCCTGCCCCCCGCCCTTCGGCTCTCCTCCCCCCCTTCGGCTCTGCCCCCCCTTCGGCTCTTTCCGTCGCTTTCCCCCTCCCCCCTTCGGCTCCTTCCATCACTCCCTCGCCCTTCGGCTCTCTTCGGCTCTTTCCGTCCCCTTCGCCCTTCGGCTCCTTCCATCACTCCCTCGCCCTTCGGCTCTCTTCGGCTCTCCGTTTCCTCTTCGTCTCTTTCCGTCACTTTCCCACCGCGCAAGCGCCCTTCGATTCCCTCTCCCCTCCCTCCTGGCACTTTAAGCACGCCGCGCATGCGCCTTGCCTCCCCTCCTTGGACTCCTTCCCTTCCTCTTCGGCTCTTCTTGTTTCTCTTCGTCCCCCTTCGGCTCTCCTCCTCCTCTTCAGCTCTTTCCCTTCCCCCTCTCTCTTCGGCTCTCCACCGCCCACCTTCGGCCCTTCTCGGCTCTTTCCGTCTCTCTCCACCGCCCACTTCGGCTCTTTCTGTCACTTCCCCCCCACCTCCTCCCGCCCTTCGGCTCTCTTCATCTCTTCTTCCCTCCCCCCGCCCCCAATTCAGCTCTTTCCCTCACTTCCCCTACCCCCACCCCCCCTACACTTTGGCTCTTCTCGGCTCTCCGCCTCCTCTTCATCGCTCTCCGTCACTCTCCCACCGTGCAGGCGCCCTTTGACTCGCTCCCCGCTCCCATCAGGTACTCGAAGCGCGCCGCGCACGCACCTTGCTCCCGCCCCCCGTTGGACTCTTTCAGGGACCAGTGCAGCCTCCCAGTGATCCATGAGGAAGAAGTAATGGAGCTGCTGAGCCAGTTGGATCCTCACAAGTGCACTGGACCGGATGGAATCTGCGCAGAGAGGATCTGGTACTGGCGTAGGGAAGGAGACTCTAGAACTGGAAAGTCAGAGAGTAGGTATGTTTGTTGTGCAAGCTGCACGGGGGATGTCTCCTCCTAAATCGTGCCCAGCCCAAAGGAGCAAGCCCCCCCCATGTCTACACTGAATCCATGCCTATTCCTGAAGCGCCTGTCCACTCTTCTCACTGAAACCCGCCTGCCTCCGCTGCCTCTGGTAATGATCTGCTCAGTCCTCTGCGCCTGCGTAGCTCCTCGCAGAAGTTGTGGGCAGGGGCGTTTGAAATGTGGGCAGTGGTCGGTTGGAGGAAGGCTGTGAGTCTTCATCACAATGTACTTTTCACCCCTCGCCTGGAATGTGATGATCATGCAGGTGTGCAGTGTCTCTGGTGTCCTTATCAGCCTGTGTCTTCTGCTCTTTCTCCTTCTGCATACTGGCTGACAGGTTTGTGGTGAGTGCTGGTGAGTCCTGCTCCTTCCTCCCGGGTACCATTAGGATGTATTTGCTTTTTGCCCTTGGGATGTTTTCATATTGCTACTTGAGAATACATCCTCTGCTAATGGTTAAGGCCATCTTTTCCCTTTGTTAGTTCTCTTTGTTTCTTTCTTCCTAGCATAGATATACTTTTGGTTTTATGCTATCCCCTATTTTCTTCCTATCCCCAGATCAGTACAAGCACCATCGACTCCATAGGGGTGGTTAAGCAAGTACAAGTTTATTCCAACAGCTCAGGGTTGTTACACACTCTCAGTAAATGATGCCTACTAGTCAGAATATGATTGGCCACAGCTCTAAAGGTTACAGCTCCATGGTCCACCTCCTTGCGGTTTCAGCAAGCAGTTCTTGCCTCATTCTACCCAGATCTCAGTTCTGCAAAAGTTGTTTCCCAAGTTGTCAAGGGCAGGTGTCCTTGAGAGCTTGCAGAACACTGTGCTACAGCATGCAGCGTGCCTGCAGGGCATCCATGCCCACTGAAGCCTTGCCGACTGAGGCCTTCTCTGCTGTCAAAAGCCTATTGCAAAGCAATAGAACCATGATTGCCCCCAAAGCCTGGGTTGTCCAGAGCTTCCTTCAAAGCATGTCCTCTTTCTTGAAGCCATTCTTCAAGAGGAATCCATCCTCGGGTGCTGAGCTGGCAGCTGAGCTGGCCAAGCCACTCTCCATCATTTATCAGCAGTCCTGGCTCACTGCAGAGGTCCCTGAAGACTGGCAGCTGGCCAAGGTGATGCCCATCCCCAAGAAGGGTCGAAAGGAGGAAGCAGAAAACTACAGACCTGTGAGCCTGACCTCAGTGCCAGGCAAGATGATGGAACAGGTCATCTTGAGTGCCATCACAAAGCACCTCCAGGATGGCCAAGGGATCAGGCCCAGCCAGCATGGGTTTAGGAAGGGCAGGTCCTGTCTCACCAACCTGATCTCCTTTTATGATCAGGTTCCTGCCTGGTGACTGTGGGGCAGGCTGTGGATGGAGTCTAGCTGGACTTCAGCAAGGCCTTTGACACTGTCTGCCACAAGCAGCTCCTGGCCAAGCTGGCAGCTCATGGCTTGGAGAGATTCACTGTGTGCTGGGTCAGGAAGTGGCTGGATGGCAGAGCCCAGAGAGTGGTGGTGAATGGTGCCACATCCAGTTGGCAGCTGGCACTGGTGGTGTGCCCCAGGGGTCAGTGCTGGGCCCAGTCCTGTTCAATATCTTTATTGATGATCTGGACGAGGGGATTGAGTCCAGCAGCAGTAAGTTTGCAGATGACACCAAGCTAGGAGCAGGTGTGGATGTGTTGGAAGGTAGGAGAGCCCTGCAGAGGAACCTGGCCAGGCTGGATGGGTGGGCAGAGGCAAATGGGATGAGATTTAACAAGGCCAAGTACAGGGCTCTGCACTTTGGCCACAACAACCCCAAGCAGCACTACAGGCTGGGGACAGAGTGGCTGGAAAGCAGCCAGGAGGAAAGGGAGCTGGGGGTACTGATAGAGAGTAGGCTAAAGCTGAGCTAGCAGTGTGCCCAGGTGGCCAAGAGAGCCAATGGCATCCTGGCCTGGCTCAGGAGCAGTGTGGCCAGCAGGACAAGGGAGGTTATTCTGCCCCTGTGCTCAGCACTGCTCAGGCCACACCTTGAGTGCTGTGTCCAGTTCTGGGCTCCTCAATCCAAGAGAGATGTTGAGGTGCTGGAAGGTGTCCAGAGAAGGGCAACAAAGCTGGTGAGGGGCCTGGAACACAAACCCTATGAGGAGAGGCTGAGGGAGCTGGGGGTGTGCAGCCTGGAGGAGAGGAGGCTCAGGGTGACCTCATTGCTATCTACAACTACCTGAAGGGACATTGTAGCCAGGTGGGGTTGGGCTCTTCTCCCAGGCAAGCAGCAACAGAGCAAGGGGACACAGTCTCAAGTTGTGCTGGGGAAAGTCTAGGCTGGATTTTAGGAAGAAGTTCTTCCCAGAGAGAGTGATTGGCATTGGAATGGGCTGCCCAGGGAGGTGGTGGAGGCACCGTCCCTGGAGGTGTTCAAGACAAGCCTGGATGAGGCACTCAGTGCCATGGTCTGGTTGACTGGGTAGGGCTGGGGGATAGGTTGGACTGGATGATCTTGGAGCTCTCTTCCAACCTGGTTGATTCTATGATTCTAAGTCTTTGGTTTCCTTTGATAGCCACTGTTGGCTTATGCTCTTCTTCTGTAGATAAAGTGCCTATGGAACCAACACTTGCTTGAACAGAGAAACACTGAAAGAAAGAGAGATAAAGAAAGGGGCTTCACCCCCACCCCAAACCATAGCTGGTTATGGGCTGGAATGACTTCATGTTGAAGTGGAAAGGTCATTTAAAATTGTCCTTGAGAGACATTAGTGTCCCAGTGAGATTTGTAGCTGCAGGCATCACTTTACAGGAGAACCACAGAGTGGCTTTGGTTGGAAAAGACCTCTAAGATCAGCAGCTCCAAGTGTCAGCCTAACACCACCATGGCAGTTAAACCATGTCCCCAGCTGCCGTGTCCATGCGGCTCTTGAACGCCTCCAGGGACAGTGACTCCAGCACCTCCCTGGGCAGCCTGTTCCAATGCCTGCCCACTCCTACGCAGAGAAACTTTAACTCAGCTCCAACTTAAACCTCCCCTGGGGCAATCTGAGGCCATTTCCTCCTGTTCCATCACCTGATACTACGGAGAAGAAACCAATTCCTTCCTCACTCCAGTCCCCTTTCGGGCAGTGTCAGAGAGCAATGAGGTCTCCCCTCAGCCTCCTCTTCTCCAGACTAAATGCCCCCAGTTCCCTCAGCTGCTCCTCATAAAACTTCCTCATCTGAGCCTGGAGGAGCATCTGGGTTTTCAAAAAGCACTTTTTTAGCCCAGTGTGCAGTCTAAGATTGAAGCTGGACAAATGCCCTGCTTCATCTCCTTGCACTGACATTGTCACAGTGCAAATGGTTTGCCAGAGTTTGAGCTTCCTAACCACAGAGTTGCCAGGAGCTGTTTTTGTGTGCGGTACCACTCGCAGAGCTCTGCACAGCTGAGGGTAGTTGGGGGCTGACTCTTGTTTCATGAGAGCTTTTCTGTGCAGAGAGCAACTGTGCAGATGCTCACAGCCCCCAGCAGTCTCAGAGAAGTGATATGATCAGGTAGAGTGATCTTAATCATGGTTCTTGTTTCTTTTGGCTCTAGGGGAATATCTCTTCTAACCTCCAGTGCTGTCCAGAAGCAGACAAATCATGTTTATCATCCTGGTGCTGTGGAAGATGAGTCTCTGGCTTGTAGCTCTGGAACTGCTTCTCCCAAGCCCGTTGCATCTCAAATACACCTAAAGCTGGGCTGTGTGACAAGTGCTGGTGCTGGTGTGATGTTTCCTGGGTCCTCTGCTGTGGGAAGGGCAGTGAGGGTGGCAGTGGCAGTTGTACCAAGTTGCCCTTGGATTTACAGAATCCATTTTTGCTTGTGTCTCTCTACCAAACCATTCATGAGCTGTCACTCCACTTCTTTGGCTCTCAAACCAGCAGTGTTCAGGCAGTGTGTAGATGTGGCACTTCAGGGTACAGTGTTAGTGGTCGTGGTAGCTGGGTTATGGTTGGACTTTTCCAACCTTAATGCTTCTCTGATTAGAGAGCTGGTACAGCCTGGTTGGGCTGAAGGTTGTTGTGTGGTACAGAGTGCCTTGGCTTTGAGTATGACACCCAAAAGGAAGCCTGCTGCTGGATCTTCTGCCTGTTCTGATAGGCCAATGGACTCACTTGCACTGGCAGGACTCTTGAGTTCAGATGTATCACTGAGGGAAATGGGCTCTTGGTTGCAGTGAGTGCAGCTCTAGGAAGAGATTTTATATGGCAATCTGATCACAGGATGTTAGGGGCTGGAAGGGACCCATCGAGTCCACCCCCCCTGGGCCAGAGCAGGACCATGCAATCTCTCTTAGGTCACAGAGGAATGCACCCAGATGGGCTCTCAGCCTTCTCCTCTCCAGACTAAGGAGCCCCAGGTCCCTCAGCCTCTCCTCATAAGGCAGTGTTCCAGTCCCCTAATCATTCCTGTAGCCCTCCATGGGACCCTTCTGAGCAGATCCCTGTCCCTCTTGGACTGGGCAGCTCAGAACTGATGCATGATATCTTTCTGCACTGACTGCCTTTCAGTGAGTGAGGAGAAGGCATAATGGGAGCAGAGGGAGATTCAGTTGAGGCAGTCTTGGGTTTTGGCCAGTTCTGTCCCTGTTCTTCTCCCTTCTTTAAGCCGCAGTGCCCTGTGTAGTGGTGCAGCACCATTCCTGTGCTGCAGTTGTCACTGCCTCCCCTAAGCTTCGAGGGAGAGAAAGAGATACAGCAACTGCTAGGGCCTGGTAGGTTCAAAGGAACATTTTCTTGCCTGCCCCCCCAGAATTAGCCAGTAAGTGCAGGCATCTGACAGGGCTTGTCAGACCTGCTCTTGCCATGCTGGTCTGAAGGACTTCAAAAGCACAGAGTGTAGGATAAGCTCTGCTGTAGGTCTGCCTCCTGAAAAGGGGCATCTTTGGTGACAGTACAAGTTCTTGTTGTGCAGAAGGGATCTATCTAGAGAGAGACCATTCTAAAGCCTGCATATTTGTTTGCTCTTTAGAGTCTGCATGGTTCTAATGGTAATCCCCTCCCAGTGGGGCCAGTCACTCTCTTGGCTGGCCCATAGGAGGCAACTAAACATCCTGGAGCTGTCCCATTTTCATTCAGTGTGCTGGCCTCAGCTGCCAGAAGCTGACTCTGTTTGGATGTGAGTGTATGTGGTGCCAGGCTGTGTAACATCCAGCCTGCAGTGCTGATTGCCAAGAGACAAGACAGCACTGCTAGAGGAAGTGCTTGAGGCATCCCTGTCTTCCAAACAATGAGCTGATAGAGAGAAACAAAAGGAGTCTTGCAGGGGGAGGTGGAAGGCGGTTTGGAAAGCTTCTGGCTCTTCATTCTGTCCCAGTGCTGCTGCTCTGAAGGACCTGTGCTGGAAGCTGAGCTCAGCTGTCCCATGTTCATGTGTGTGCCTGAGGCTCGAGTCAGAGCCAGCCTTGGCAAAGCATTTTTAGCCAAAAGGTGAGCTCTTGAGAATGACCTGGGGCAGTACTGACACACAGCCTGCTTCTGTCTCTCTCCTCACAGGTACTGCCCTCCAGCAGAAAACTCCCCTGAGCAGGGCAGAGCAGCAAAAGCAGTCCCTGCAGGGGTAAGCTTCTGTTCCTCATCACTACACTGTTCAGGACAATACAGCTGTTTGAGCAGCAGTGTTTGTGCTCTTCACTCACACTGCTCACTCAGCAGCAGAAGTCTTTGGCCCTGCAGTTCTTTTCCCAGGGAAAGTGGAGCGTTATTTGTTGAGCAGTGCTGTCACAAAGGGCTTCCCACTGCAGTTATTGTGTTTCTGGACACTGCACCACTGCTTTTGTTCTGCCCTTTTAATGTATTGAGCAGAGATTCAGAGTCTTCCATGCACATGCTTGTGCATGACCTGCAAAGCTTGCCTGTGGTGTCTTTAGTCCTCTCTGGTTTCATGAAGTGGGACACACATCTCTGACTCTCATCTCTAGTCAGGACTTAGATTAAATACATCACTGTGGGAATCAGAAATACTCATCTCAGTCTCAACATGACACCTCCACCTGGAGGCTTTGGGGTTCTTGCTACGGGTCCAAGCCAAACTAACACTCTTCATCTCTTGCTACCCTTTAGTTTGAGTGCAGCACTCTGGGGGTGCACAATTGGAATAGAGCCATCAACAAAATGTAGGTTTGGAGTTTGCTGCTTGGTTGTGTGCACAAAATACTTTCAGGTTTCTCCTGCTATCCCTAAGCCATCCTGTGGTTCCTTGCTACCCTCACATCCATTTGTCTAACAGGGCAAGTATGGAGCTGGACACTCAGAAGAGGCATTATACCAATTGCCTCTGGCACGGGTTCTGTCCAGAAAGTCAGCTGGCCTTGAGGCTGAAGGAAATACATTGCCAGGGCTGGAGAAACCAGCAGAATGCTGCTCTGTGCTCACAGAGGTACCAGAGCTAATGCTGTGAGAGACAACAGAAGGCTCAAGGTCTCCTTAAGCAAACTTAGGCAGGACTATCCATGTGACAGCAGTTGCAAGCACAGCCTGGGCTTCCGATTGCCTGAGTCCAATGTAGCTGCCTCAGTTTCCCCCTTTGCTGTTCCTTCAGTGTCCTCTGAAGTCCCCACCTGCCAGTTCTGCCCTGGGAGGAAGCATACCTGCTGTGGTTGGCTTCATCCCTGGTACTGTGAGAGCTGCAGGCTGTGGGAAAGTGTTTGCTGAACCTCTGCTCCTTTTTTTGTCTGCTTTGGTGTGCTTGTGACTCCACGTGGGTTAGATCAGCCTCCTGTGTGAGAACAAACTGCAGCAAACCAAGTTGGGATGCTGAAGCAACCAACAGGAATGTGCTGTTGGCTGTGCCACCTGAGCTTGACTTTCAGGCCGTGTTTGAGTTGAAGGCTGCCCACAGATGCTCAGTTGTGTTTCACAGGTGCCTCCCCATCTCATTGTTCATTTCAGGCCTTGGGGAAAGAGGTCCCTGATGCCTTTGGCAGAGGTGAGCCCGATGAGATCTGGAGCAGTGCCTTCAAGCTGAAGGTCACCCATGAGGACATTGGCAGCCTGAGGGAGCGTCGCTGGCTGCACGATGAGGTACAGCAGCTGCAGCTCGGCGACACTTGGATCCAGCAGCAACTTACCAACAGCCCTGCACTGCCTGCACAAGGCTTTGCAGAGTCCCTCAACAACCTGCCCTGCAGAGACTACAAGAGTCTGTGCAGGTCTTCATTGAGGGGCTTCAGGGTCTGGTGTTTCTGGGAGCTTGTTCACTTCAATAAGGCATCTTTCAGGACACACTCAAGGTTACTGCAACAGGTGGCAGGTGGAGAAGAAGCCAAGTGCCAAATTCTTAGCACGTAACAGAGGCCACCAGAAACGTTGCTGTTTCCCTTTTGGTAAGCTCATGCTTTGCTTTACATCTCAAGTACATCTTTTGGTACAGGTCATCCATTTCTACATGAAGCTTATTGCAGAAGTAAGAAGGAGAGATTTGCAGCAGTCCATGCCTTTAGTACTTTCTTCTACCCAAAATTCATCTCTGGGGGCTACACAGCAGTAAGAAAGTGGACCAAAGGTGTGGATCTGTTCCAGCAGGAGCTCATCTTTGTGCCCACTCACCTGAGGGTGCACTGGGCACTAGTGGTGAGTCACATTGGCTTTAACTGGACAGAGAGGAAAAACTCACAGGAAAAGTAATTCAGGTTTAGTCCTGTGTGCCAGCCAAGGCTGTGCCTTGTCTAACAGTGACCTTCTAGTAACAGGTGCCAGATGTCAGAAGGAAGAGCATCCAGTGCTGTGATTCGATGGGAAAGAGTGGGGCAGGATCTGGCAGACTCTGCTGTAAGTAACTGCTCAGTTGATGCTTTTGTGTTGTGGCTTGTGAGGAAGTTGTTGGGTTTTGTTTCTGTAACAACAGCTGCAACCTTCCACAGTTCCTGTAAATGTGAAACAAAGATTTCATCTGCAGCTCTTTTAAGCTGTCTTGAGTGGGGACTTCCCCTCACCCCTGACTGCTACAGCTCATCATGTGGACTGCAGTGTGCTCTCGTGCCTTCACTGGGTGTTACTCGTGGTGTTGCCATTCTCATCAAGACAGATGCCTGCTTCAAAGAACTGCTTCTTCAAGAGCATTCTTCCAGCAGCTGGTGGCCTGGGCACTTCCTCAGCGAGAGGCCTTGGCCCAAGAGCTTTTGCCTTTGTTCTTCCAGAGGTGAGCACAGTGTGTGTGAGATTTGGGTTTGTTTTCCACAGCCAATACCTGTGAGAAGAAGCCTCAAGAAAAGAAACCTGGAGCTGGCTTCTTCAGAGTGGACTCTTGGCAGCATGGCATCCATGTATGTGAGCAGTGCTTGGCTTTGAGCCCTGAGCTCTGCTGATCACAAAGGTCTCAGCACTTTTCAGTAGGTCCAAGCTCTTAGGAGAACACCCATGAGCATCTCGTGTTCTTAGGGTGCCACCTCAGACTGGAGGTTGAGCTGATGGTTCTCAGCCAGTTGAGAGTACAAAGCACTGCACCTAAAGGCTTGGTGGAGGAAGCAGCCAAGCTCCAGACACCTGCGAGGAGAAAGCTGCTGTCCCTTGTAGTGCTGCCCAGACTGTGACTTGTGACCTCCCAGTGGAGGAAGCAGAGGGCAGGGATGATGTGCAGTGCCTTGAGTCTATTCCTTATGTCCAGCAGTGGGAGATGGATGATGCAAAGAGGCTCTTGGGTGTCTGGTGAGGAATTGCTGACCTGGGGAATGAGTGCAGCTGCTTGGGTTGGAACTTCCAAATGGACTGAGCAGGACAGAGCTGCCTTTTCCATCCTTACGGCTGGCATCTGCTTCCTGGCAGAAGACAGGAGGTTCCTCTGGGGCAAGACAGTGGCTGTGTGGCATCTGGGGCAAGACAGTGGATGTGTGGCATCTGGGGCAAGACAGTGGCTGTGTGGCATCAGCCTCTGCATGTGCTGGAGAAATGGGTTCCAGCCTCTGACCTGTTCAGAGCTTGGTTATTTCCCAGTGCTGTGGGCTGTAACTGCAGTGCTCACAGCTGCTGTGGGCTCAGGGCAGTGTGGCTTTGTTGGGTCGTTAGTTCAGTCTCCTAGGAGCCATGTGGCTGAGAGCCATGTTGTAGCCAAAGGCAAGTGTTGAAGGCTTGTTAAAGGAACTCCAAGGTCAAGAGCTCATGGGGTGCTTGTGTGCTTTGCCTCTGCCTGCCACCACTTCCTGTGCCATGGCTTTTTCTTCCCTTTCCAGAACCACCTGCCTTAATCCACAAGAAGATGGTGTGGGAAATAATCCAGCAGCAGCTGCTGTCAGGTGTGCACGATTGGAGCTACACTGTGCTCACCAACTCCCACTTCAGTTACTTTGCTGGGAGCTTGGTTTGGAAAGGCAGCAGGCACACAGATTTGCCTCCTTAGTCAGTGAAGTAAGGGATAAGTTTAGGAGGCAAGTTTAAGAGATCGAGTTTATGATGTAAGCTTAGGAGATGGAGTTTAGGAGGTAAGATAAGAGATTGAGATTAGGAGGTAAGCTTAGGAGATGGAGTTTAGGAGGTAAGCTTAGGAGATGGACTTTAGGAAGGTAAGCTTAGGAGGTGGAGTTTAGGAGGTAAGCTTAGGAGATGGAGTTTAGGAGGTAAGTTTAGGAGATGGAGTTTAGGAGGTAAGCTTAGGAGGTGGAGCTTAGGAGGTAAGCTTAGGAGGTGGAGTTTAGGAGGTAAGCTTAGGAGATGGAGTTTAGGAGGTAAGCTTAGGAGATGGAGTTTAGGAGGTAAGCTGTTAAATCCTATAGTAGGGTTACAAGCAGTAGTAGAGAGAGTGGTGAACAGAGCAGGAGATGCTCTCAGCCTGGGAGCCAAACAGAACACAGCAATGAGCACAGCAATGTACCACAGTCGATTGGCTCTGGATTGCCTATTGGCCCAAGCAGGTGGCAGGTGGGAAATTCAATCTCACTGAGTGTGGTCTTGAAACTGATGAGGAAGGAAAGAAGGAGGAGAGATGAATGAGAGCAGTGAGGAAGGTGACTCCTGTGCCTGTGCACACTTGGCACAGGACAGACACAGAGCAATGGGGGAAGGGGAACTGGTGGAATTCTGGGGGGGACTTAAGGGATTGCTCTTGGGGTTAATAATGTTCATGTTACTGTTGTGTTCATCCCTTGTCTGCTGCCCCTCTCAAGTGTGTAATAAGGCAAACTATTGAGTCTCTAGGTCCTGCTCTGCAGAAGGAAGGTAAGGGCAGCATCCAAACCAAGGCACTGCACTGCACAGCCAGAGAGCAGCGAGCTGGGCTCCTGCCAGGAAAATCCCAGAGACAAAGCAGAATCCAAAGAGTTGGGAAGAGAGAGAGGGATTGGGAGAGTGCAGGATGCGACTGGCGCTGAGCTGGGTGCAGTGTGTCACACGGGGGAGCAGGGGCAGGAGGTGCCTCAGCCCATCAGTGTCTGCTGCTAGTCGGGAGAGGGCACACAACCAAGGCAGCTGCGCACCCCCGGAGGTCACTCGAGGGACCGGGGAGGAAGATTCGACCTTCATCCCGGCGGCCACCAAAGCAGCCCCCAGGCGCTGCAGCAGGCAGGTGCACAAATGCTCAGCCTGCAGCTGGCAGCTGTCTGTGCAGCATGGCTGTGCCCAGGCTTGACACCTGTGCCAGTTCAGTGAGCAGCTTGCAAGGGCAGAGGAGCATCCCCACTGGTGCCCCTGGGCAGGTCTGGAGGGAGCTGGCAGCTCCCATTCTGCAGAACCATTTCCCTAACGTTTTGTCTTTGCAGGCTCAATTCCTCTTGTCTGAAGTGAGCCCTTCTCAGGCCCACAACAGCCTCTCCAGGTGGGGACAGGTAAGCAGTGGAGCAGCTCCTCAGGTGTGCAATGTCCATTCCCCTGTTTGTCTGTGCAGCAGTGGCTGTGTGTTCAGCACAGGGCCACAAGTGGTGTGCTCAGTCCTGGGCCCCTCGCTACAGGAGGGACATTGAGGTGCTGGAGCAGGAGCAGACAAGAAGGGCAAAGAGGCTGGTGAGGGGCCTGGAGCACATGGCCTACGAGGAGCAGCTGAGGGAGCTGGGCTTGTTCAGCCTGGGGCAGAGGAGGCTGAGGGGAGACCTTCTTGCTCTCTCCCACTCTCTGAAGGGAGGTTGTAGCGAGGAGGGGGCAGCCTCTTGGCCTTGGTGTCAAGCGACAGGAGCAGAGGCAATAGTTCCAAGCTCAGCAGGGGAGGCTCAGGCTGTGTTAGGAAATATTCCTTCACTGGAATGGTGCTCAAGGCCTGGAGGGCAGTGGTGCAGTCACCATCCCTGGAGGTGTTCAAGCAGTGTGTGGAGCTGGTGCTTGGAGACATGGCTGAGTGCTGACCCCTCAGTGCTGGGTCAGAGCTGGGCTGGGAGATCTTCGAGGTCTCTTCCAGTGGGATGTGCTCTGTGAGTCTGTGCAAGCCTTGCAGTGCTGTGTGGTGCAGGGCAGCGAGGTGCTGCTGTGTGCCAGAGGGTCTGAGATGGAATTACCAGCTGAGACCTGGGCTGACCCTGCCGTGGCAGAGGCATTGGACTGGGAGAGCTTTTGAGGCTCATTCCAACCACTAATGTTCTGTGCCTCTGTGATGCCATTTGCCCTCTTGGCCACAAGGGCACATTGCTGTCTCGGGGGTAGCTGACTGTCCACTGGGGCTGTAAGGTCTTTCTCCATGGTGCTGCTGTCCAGCAGGACATGCCCTGGTTGGTGCTGGTGCCTGCTGTGCTTCCTGCCCCGGTGCAGGACTCTGCGCTTGTCCTTGCTGAGCTTGGCCCAGCTCTGCAGCCTGCCCAGGTCTCGCTGGATGGCAGCAGCACTGCCCAGGGCATCAGCCCCCCTGCAGCAGTTCAGCTTGCACTAGAGGACAGCATCAGTGCTGCTGCCAGAAAGTGGCACCTTTCCACTAGACAGCTGCACTCTGCAGGAGGATCATAGAACCAGAAGGGCCTGGGTTGGAAGGGGCTCTAGAGGTCATCTACTCCAACCTCCTGGCCATGGGCAGGGCCTGCTTCTCCACTAGATTTGGTTGCTCAGGCTCCCACCCAACCTGGCCTTGAACACCTCCAGGGAGGAGGCATTCCCAAGCACTCTGGGCAAATGATTCCAGAGCCTCTCCACCCTCATACCAAAGAACTTCTTCCTAAGGTCCAGGCTAAACCTACTGTCCCTCAGCTTAAGACCACTGCCCCTTGTCCTGCAGACGCCCTTATGAAAGTCCCTCTGTGGCCTTCTGCAGGATCCCTTCTGATACTGGGAGGCAGCTCTAAGTTCCACTGGGAGGCTTCTCTTCCCCAGGCTGAACACCTCCATCCCCTCCTCAGCCTATGCTCAAAGCAGAGGTGCTGCAGCCCTTGGATCAGCCTCGCTTGAACAGAAAGAGGAGGTTGCCTTAGTAGGCAGTTAGCACACAGCACTCACAGTTCCCAGGCTTACCCATGTGCTGGGCTGACTGTTTGTTGGCTCTGGTGCAGGCACCTGGAGCTCCCATCCTGGCAGGTGATGTCAGTCTCCAGCACCCATGGACCAGCTGACAAAGCTGGCGGTGTGGAGCGCATGGTGACGTGGGGGAGATCCAGAGCACCACAGGCATGACGTGGGTCATGCTGACACACAGGGGGGCAACTTCCACACATTTCCTTCTCTCTCTCTCTTTTCAGACTGAGGCTCTTAAGTACTCAATGAAATCTATACTCAGGGGAGTTTTGTCACTTGGCCCTTCTGGGTACTGATTTATTTGTGCTCACTCAGGACCTGCTTCGGGTTTGGGCTGTAAGGCAGTGGCAGAACTGGCCTGAGCTCTGTCCCTGCTGGCTGTGGCTGTGCACTCTGCCCTGGCCGTGCCTCCCTGCGCGGCGGCAGGGGACGGCAGTGCAGCAGTTTGTCTCTTCCCTTTGCAGGGGCTGGCGGCTGGGTGCTGCCTGCGCAGAGCCCGGGGAGCTGGTGGCTGCTCCTGCTGCGGAACCACTTCAGGCTTTGATGCCGACAGGATGGGTGGACTTTGCCCATCGAGATGTTAAGTTTTGTCTGCTCCGCTGCGGGCCCGGGTGGGCTCTGCCCCTTGTGTGCTCTCCTGTCCCAGCCTGGGCACTCCCCTCTTTGTCCCTGCTGCTGTCACAGTGCTGCTGCGCGTCCGCGGGGCTGTTGCTATAGCAGCTGGGGCGCAGTGCAGCCGCCGGAGCGCGGCGGTGAGGCGAAGAGCTGCTGGTGGCTGCTGTGGCTCCTGCTGTGGCTGCTGTGGCTGCTGTGGCTGCTGTGGCTGCTGTGGCTCCTGCTGTGGCTGCTGTGGCTCCTGCTGTGGCTGCTGTGGCTGCTGTGGCTGCTGTGGCTGCTGTGGCTGCTGTGGCTGCTGTGGCTCCTGCTGTGGCTGCTGTGGCTCCTGCTGTGGCTGCTGTGGCTGCTGTGGCTGCTGTGGCTGTGCCACGGCCCTCGGCGGCTGCCGTCCGACTCCGTCCCGCCGGCGGGAGCCGCCCCGAGCCCTGCAGGCGTCCGGCCGCGGTGCTCGGCGACGGTGGCTGCCGGTGGAGCCCAGCGGCAGCGAGACGCCAGCGGCGGCAGCCTGCATCGCCTCTGCTTCTCCCAGCCGGCAGAGGTGAGTGGCAGAGAGTCGGCGCCCAGAGGCTGGGGGCGAAGGAGCAGTGGGGGTGGGCAGTGCCCCGTGGCAAAGCTGCCACGGCCTCGGCTGGCAGAGCCGGCAAAGGGCAGCACGGGCACAGCTGAGGGGATTTTCCCAGCTGGGGCCAGGCTCTGGCTGCCTTTGTCGGCCTCTCCATAGCCGCTTAGAGGATCCCTGAACTCGGAGGGGCTCAGATGAGCCATGGACATTGCTGGCGTCCTTCAGAGTCAGGCCAGAGTCCAAGGGGCAGAGCCTCCAGCAGAAAGCCCTCAGTAGAGCTGCAAACCATTGCTGCTGTCCTCTGCCTGCAGAGAGGGCACTGGGAGGGGAGAGGAACCTCCATCCATCAGCTGCACGGTTGCAGCCCCCAGCTCCTGCCCATGCCACCTACAGGCCCTGTCCTGTCCCTGCAGCCCTCGCTAACGTCTCTCTCTCCATCTCTCTCCCTTGAAAGGCTGCAATGACATCCCCCAGCAGCCTGCTTCAGGCGAAGCTGAAGAGCTGTAGCTCAGCCTTCCTTTGTGGCAGAGCTGTTCCAGCTCCCTGTCTCCTTCTGTGGCCTTCTCTGGCCCCGCTCTTAACTGGTTGATGCCTTCCCTGTGCTGGGGAGCTGGATGCAGCAGGTGAGGAGGAGCCACAGCAGAGTGCAGTGGAAGGGCAGAATCGCCTGCCCTGCTCTGCTGAGCACTTTGAAGAGCCAGGTAATGACACAGTGCCTTGAGTCAAAGCCTCTTTCCTCCTGTGTGCTTCTGCCTGACCTCTCCCTGCTCATGGAACTCCGTTTCTGTGACAAAAGGTCCTGCAGCTGCAGCAGGAGCTTGTGCACGCTGGCAGAGTGCAGCCTCTGGCAGAGTCCTGCCACGAAGCCCAGAAGCTTTCCAGCAGCTGCCTGCAGCAGGAGAGCAGTGAGCTGCAGAGGGAGAATGTCAGTTTGCAGGAGGAGCTGGAGAGATCTGAAGCTAAGGTATGGAGAAAGCCTCTCTCTTGGCAGCAGGTGGCTGCCCTACAGCTGTCTGAGTGCACTCGAGCCAACTGTGCCCCAAGAGCAGAGGGAGTGACCTGGGAGTGACTCAGCTTTGTTTTGTGAGCCTGGGGCCTGCAGTTAGAGAGGTGCCTGAGAGTGAGGTCCCTTTGTCCATCACTGGAGCAGGAGGACAGGTGTGTTTATTTCCCAGCACTGCTTCTGGGTCTGACACAGCAGGGCAGAACCCGCAGGGCCACCTGGAGGATGCCTGCAGGGGAACTGCGTCTGTCCAAGAGCTGGCAGGAGGCCTGCAGCGGTGAGGAGCTCAGAGTGGAGCCAGGCTCTGCCCTCTGTGTTCTTGTGTCCCAGCAAGGCAGCACAGGGTGGCCAGAGCTGCTTTTGCTGTAGGGGAGGTTGTGTCCCAGGCTTCTCTGGGGCTTTGTGCTCTTGTGCACCTCTGTGCTGAGGCCTGTGCTTGCTTGTCAGGGTCCAAGGTGAACGTTGCAGGCTGAGCAGCACAGCCCAGGAGCAAGCCAGGAGCACTGCAGCCCTTCATAAAGACCTGCAAGCTGCTGCCTCGGTAAGCCAGTCAGAGCCTGGTTGCTTGGGGGTTGGTGTGGGGCGGTTTGGAGGCGAGGTGCTCCTGGAGAGCCTGGGAGAGATGAGTTCCTCTGTTCTGCTGCCTGGAGGCTGCTCTCCTGGCCTGCTGCCCAGCTGTGTGGCTTTGAGAGTTGTGTGGTGAGATGGCAGCAAGTGCCAGGCAATGGCATCCTTGTGAAGGAGTTGGCAGGGATGCTGCAGTTTGGAGCAGGGCCGAGGCTGGGAGCTCAGGCAGCACTTGAGGCAGTGCTGTGGGACAGGGATTTGGTACTTCTGGCAGCTGCTCTGCCTCTCTCTCGGCCCTTTTCTTCCTGCCCCTTTCTCAGCCCCTGCCCTGCTCCTCTCTGCCTCCTGCCGCCCACCCGGCCGGGGGCAGGGGAGGAGTCAGACAGGCGGGGGGGTGGGGGCGGCTCTGCCCCTGCCCCGGCTCTGCCTCTGCCCATGACCTGGGCACGGCTCTGCCTCTGCCCTTGCCCTGCACCGGGCACTGCTCTGCCTCTGCCCCTGCCCCTGGCATGGCTCTATCCCTGCCTCTACCCTGCCTCTGCTCCGGCCCCGGGCACGGCTCTGCCCCTGCCTCTGCCTCTGCTCCGGCCCCGGGCACGGCTCTGCCTCTACCCTGCCCCTGCCCCGGGCATGGCTCTGCCCCTTCCTCTGCCTCTACCCCTGCCCCGGGCACTGCTCTGCCTCTACCCCTGCCCCGGGCATGGCTCTGCCCCTGCTCTGGGCACGCCTCTGCCCCTGCCTCTGCTCCGGCCCCGGGCACGGCTCTGCCTCTGCCCCTGCCCCGCCCTGGCACCAGCCCTCCCCTGCTGGCTGCCACCGGAGAGCCGCAGCGTGGGAGGGGTGGGAAGGGAGCTGCAGAGGCCGCCGAGCCCAGGCCCCCTGCCGAGCAGCAGCCCCTGGGGCAGCCCCCGCAGGATGCTTGGCACCGCCGCCGGCCCTGCCCCCCGCCTGCTGCGCAGGGGCTGTGGGCGCTGCTGCTGCTCCTCTCCGTGCCCATCTGCGGCTCCCACGCCCCCATCCTGCAGGCCCAGGCGCTGCCCCTCAGCCTCCAGAGCCTCTTCCTCTGCTCCTTCGGGCTCCTCTGCAACTCGCTGGGTCCCTCTGGAGCGGTGCCCAGGGAGGCTTCCTGCAGGGCTCCTGCCCCTGCCTGCTGCTGCTCGTGGCCAGCCAGGCCTGAAGGGGCTGCTGCTGGCGGTGGGGATGAAGCACAGCACTCACCTCACCAGGCTCTTCATCACCTCCTGCTCCAGCCTGCCCAACGCTCTGCTCTCCGGCGCCCTCCTGCAGCTGCAGCTGAGCCTCTTCTTCTTCCCGGCCCTCTGCTGCCTCACCCTGGCCCTGCACCTCTGCTGCGGAGCCTCCTGACTGCTGCCTGCCCGCCCGTGCCAGGCAGAGAGGGCCTTGGGGTGCTGGCAGAGAGCAGCTGCAGAGGAGGCAGCAGTGCCCAGGTGGGCAGCAGAGCCAAGGGCATCCTGGGCTGGCTCAGGAGCAGTGTGGGCAGCAGGACAAGGGAGGTTCTTGTGCCCCTGTGCTCAGCACTGCTCAGGCCCCCCCTGCAGTGCTGTGCCCAGCTCTGGGCTCCTCCACTGCAGAGAGCTGCTGAGGTGCTGGCAGGTGCCCAGAGCAGGGCAGCAAGGCTGGGGAGGGGCCTGGAGCACAGCCCTGTGAGGAGAGGCTGAGGGAGCTGGGGGGGTGCAGCCTGCAGCAGAGGAGGCTCAGGGCAGAGCTCATTGCTGCCTGCAGCTGCCTGCAGGGAGGCTGTAGCCAGGTGGGGTTGGGCTCTGCTGCCAGGCACCCAGCGACAGAACAATGGGACACAGCCTCAAGCTGTGCCAGGGCAGCTCTAGGCTGGCTGTGAGGAAGCTCCTGGCAGAGAGAGTGATTGGCACTGGGATGGGCTGCCCAGGGAGGGGGTGGAGTGGCCGTGGCTGGAGGGGTTGGAGCCAAGGCTGGCTGGGCACTGAGTGCCATGGGCTGGTTGGTTGGGCAGGGCTGGGGGCTAGGCTGGGGCAGCTTGGAGCTCTCTGCCAGCCTGCTGCAGTCTGTGAGTCTGGGATTCTTCTGGTGCCTCAGCAGGCACAGCACAGGGCTGGCAGCAGTGCTGGGGCTGGCAGCCTCCCTGCTGGCAGGACCTCGCTGCTGGTACCCCCCCTCAGTACAGCCACCCACAGCTAGCAGGGAGCTCTGTGGGCATAGTGCCCTGTGCCAGTTCCCAAGGTGGGCAGCTGGGGCCTCCTCGGCTCCTTGTTCACACAGTGTGTGTGGCATTCTCAGGGCACTGCCCCACACACAGCACCCACACCTCATGCCTCGGGATGCTCCCGCTCTGGGCAGCTCTGCCCTGCTGTGGGCTGGGCTCTGGCAGGCTCCCATCGCTGCTGCTGTGCCAGCTGCTGGGGGTGGTGCCCCCACAGCTGCCCTCACAGGGCTGCCTGCAGAACCTCAGGCTGTGGCCATGGGCATGCTGCCAGCTGCTGCCTGAAGGTCTGCTGCTGCCCCTGGGGGCTGTTTACCCTTCTTGGTGGTGTTGGCATCACTGTGGGGAGCAGGGGTGGGGGTGGGACCTCTGTCACCTGCTGGCCAGAAGGAAGATGGCATCCTCTGCCCCTACCCCTGCCCTGGGCACGGCTCTGCCTCTGCCCCTGCCTCTGCCCCGGGCATGGCTCTGCCCCTGACCCAGGGATGGCTCTGCCTCTGCCCATCTCCCTGCCCCGGGCACGGCTCTGCCCCTGCCCTGGGTATGGCTTTGCCCCTGGCCCAGCCTCGGGCATGGCTCTGCCTCTGCCCCTGCCCAAATCCCTCCCCCGGGCAAGGTTCTGCCCCCGCCCCGGTCACGGCTCTGCCTCTGCCCCTGCTCCTGCCCCGGGCATGGCTCTGCCCCTGCCCCTGCCCTGTGCATGGCTCTGCCTCTGCCCCTGCTCCTGCCCCGGGCATGGCTCTGCCCCTGCCCCTGCCCTGTGCACGGCTCTGCCTCTGCCTCTGCTCCTGCCCCAGGGATGGCTCTGCCTCTGCCCATCTCCCTGCCCCGGGCACGGCTCTGCCTCTGCCCCTGCCCCTGCCCTGTGCACGGCTCTGCCCCTGCCCCAGGGATGGCTCTGCCTCTGCCCATCTCCCTGCCCCGGGCACGGCTCTGCCCCTGCTCCTGCCTCTGTCCCAGGCACGGCTCTGCCTCTGCCCCTGGTACAGATCTGAGTCTGCCCATGCCCCTGCCTCAGGCACAGCTCTGCCTCTGCCCCTGCCCTGGGCATGGCTCATCCTCTGCCCCTGCCTCTGCCCCTGCCTCTGCCCCGGGTACAGCTCTGCCCATGCCCTGGGCACGGCTCTGCCCCTGCCCCTGTCCTGGGCACGGCTCTGCCTCTGCCTAAGCCCCTACACCAGGCATGGCTCTGCCTCTGCCCCTGCCCCTGCTCCTGCTCCTCACCCGGCACGAATCTGCCCTTGCCTCTGCCCCTGCCCATGCCCCGGGCATGGCTCTGCCCCTGCCCCGGGCACAGCTCTGCCCATGCCCCTGCCCCAGGCACGGCTCTGCCCCAGTCCCGGGCACGGCTCTGCCCCTACCCCTGCCCCGGGCACTACTTTGCCTCTGCCCCTCCCCAGCCCATGCCCTGGGCACGGGTCTGACTCTGCCCCTGCCTCGGGCACGACCCTGCCCCTGCCTCAGGCACGGCTCTGCCTCTGCCCCTGCCCCTGCTCCTCACCCAGCACGGCTCTGCCCTTCCCTCTGCCCCTGTCTCAGGTACGGCTCTGCCCCTGCCCCTGCCCTGGGCATGGCTCTGCCCTTGCCTCTGCCCTTGACCCTACCCCGGGCACGAATCTCCCTCTGCCCTTCCCTCTGCCCCTGCCCCGGGTACAGCTCTGACTCTGACCCTGCCCCTCCCTTGCCCCTGCCCTAGGCACGGCTCTGCCTTTGCCTCTGCCCCTGCCATGGGGACGGCTCTGACTCTGCCACTGCCCCGGACAAGGCTCTGCCCCTGACACTGCCCCAGGCACAGCTCTGCCCCTGACACTGCCCCGGGCACGGCTCTGCCCCTGACACTGCCCCGGGCACGGCTCTGCCCCTGACACTGCCCCGGGCACAGCTCTGCCTCTGACCCTGCCCTGGGCACGCTTCTGCCCCTGCCTCGGGCATGGCTCTATATTTGCCTCAGCCCCTGCCCTGCCCCTGCCCTGGGCACGGCCCTGCCCCTGCCTCTGCCCCTGCCTCTGCTCCTCCCTAGGGCACGGCTCTGCCTCTGCCCCTGCCGCGGGCATGGCTCTTCCTCTGCCCCTGCCCAAGGCACGGCTCTGCCCCTGCCCTGGGCACAGCTCTACCTCTGCCCCTGCCCTGGGCACGGCTCTGCCCCTGCCCCTCGCACGGCTCTGCCACTACCCCTACCCCTGCCCCGGGCACGGCTCTACCCATGCCCCGGGTACACCTCTGCCCCTGCCCCGGGCATGGCTCTGCCTCTGCCCCTGCCCCTGCCCCGGGTACAGCTCTGCCTAGGCACAGCTCTGACTCAGCCCTGGCCCCGGGCAAGCTTCTGCCCCTGACACTGCCCCGGGCATGGCTCTGCCTCTGCCCCTGCTCCTCACTCTGCCCTTGCCTCTGCCCCTGCCCCTGCTCTGAGTGCGGCCCTGACTCTGCCCCTGACCCGGGCACGGCTCTGCCTCTGCCCCGGGTATGGCTTTGCCCCTGGCCCAGCCTCGGGCACGGCTCTGCCCCTGCCCCTGCCTCTGCCCTTGCCCATGCCCCGGGCATGGCTTTGCCACTGCCTCTGCCCATGCCTCTAACCCTGCCCT
This sequence comes from Pogoniulus pusillus, assembly GCF_015220805.1. Lineage (NCBI taxonomy): Eukaryota > Metazoa > Chordata > Aves > Piciformes > Lybiidae > Pogoniulus > Pogoniulus pusillus. Next base: position 70,134 of record NW_026974562.1, read on the forward strand.
GGGTACGGCTCTGCCTCTGCCCCTCCCTAGGGCACGGCTCTGCCTCTGCCCCTGGCCTGGGCACGGCTCTGCCCCTGCCCCTGCCCTGGGCACGGCTCTGTCTTTGCCACTGCCCCTGCCACTGCCCCTGTCCTGGGTACAGCTCTGCCCCTGCCACTACCTCTGCCCCGGGTACGGCTCTGACTCTGCTCCTGACCTGGGCAAGGCTCTGCCCCTGGCCCTGACACTGCCCCGGGCATAGCTCTGCTTCTGCCCCTTACTCGGGCACGGCTCTGCCTCTGCCCCTGCCCCGGGTACAGCTCTGCCTCTGCCCCAGGTACAGCTCTGCCCCTGCCCCTGCCCCGGGTATGGTTCTGCCTCTGCCCCTGCCCCTGCCTCAGGCACGGCTCTGCCCCTGCCCCTGCCCCTGCCCCAGGCAGAGCCATGCCCAGGGCAGAGGCAGGGGCAGAGCCGTGCCCGGGACAGAGGCAGGGGAAGGGACAGGGGCAGAGGGAGAGCCGTGCCCAGGACATGGGCAGTGGCAGGGGCAGAGCCATGCCCGGGGCAGGGGCAGAGGCAGATTCGTGCCCAGGGCAGGGGTAGAGGCAGGGGCAGTGCCATGCCTGAGCAAGGGGCAGGGGCAGAACCGTGCCCGGGGCAGGGGCATGGGTAGGGGAAGAGCCTTTCCCCGGGCAGGGGCAGAGGTAGAGCTGCGCCCAGGGCAGGGGCAGGGGCAGAGGCAGAGCAGTGCCCGGGGCAGGGGCAGGGGTCGGGGCAGGGTCTGAGCGTGCCCAGGGCATGGGCAGTGGCAGGGGTAGAGCCATGCCCAGGGCAGGGGCAGGGGCAGAGGCAGAGGCAGAGCCATGCCCAGGGCAGAGGCAGGGGCAGAGCCGTGCCCAGGGCAGGGGTAGGGGCAGGGGCAGAGCCGTGCCCAGGGCATGGGCAGAGCCATGCCCGAGGCAGGGGCAGGGGCAGAGGCAGAGCCGTGCCCGAGGCAGGGGCAGGGGCAGGGGCAGAGCCGTGCCCGGGGCAGGGGCAGTGGCAGGGGTAGAGTCAAGGCCGTGCCCAGGGCAGGGGCAGGGCAGGAGCTGAGGCAAAGTCAGAGCCATGCCCGAGGCAGTGGCAGGGGCAGAGACAGAGCTGTGCCCGGGGCAGTGTCAGGGCCAGGGGCAGAGCCTTGCCCGGGTCAGGAGCAGAGTGAGAGCCGTGCCCAGGGCAGCGTCAGGGGTAGGGGCAGAGGCAGAGCCGTGCCGGGGGCAGGGGCAGTGGCAGAGCCATGCCCGGATCAGGGGCAGTGGCAGAGTCAAGGCCATGCCCAGGGCTGTGGCAGAGGCAAGGGCAGAGGCAGAGCTGTACCCGGGGCAGGGGCAGAGCTGTGCCCGGGGCAGAGGCAGAGGAAGAGCCTTGCCCGGGATAGGGGCAGGGCAGGGGCAGAGCCGTGCCCGGGGCAGGGGCAGAGCTGTGCCCGGGGCAGGGGTAGTGGCAGGGGCAGAGCCTTGCCCGGGGCAGGGGCAGTGGCAGAGCCGTGCCCGGGTCAGGGGCATTGGCAGGGGCAGAGCCTTGCCCAGGGCAGGGGCAGTGGCAGAGCCGTGCCCGGGTCAGGGGTAGTGGCAGAGTCAAGGCCGTGCCCAGGGCAGGGGCAGAGGCAGGGGCAGAGGCAGAGCTGTACCCGGGGCAGGGGCAGAGCTGTGCCCAGGGCAGGGGCAGAGGCAGAGCTGTTCCTGGGCAGGAGCAGGGGCAGAGGCAGAGTCATGCCCTAGGGAGGGGCAGGGGCAGAGCTGTGCCCGGGGCAGGGGCAGGGCGGGGGCTGAGGCAAAGACAGAGCCATGCCCGGGGCAGGGGCTTGGGCAGAGGCAGAGCCATGCCCAGGACAGAGGCAGGGGCAGAAGCTTGCCCGGGGCAGGGGCTGAGTCAGAGCTGTACCCGGGGCAGGGGCAGAGCTGTGCGCGGGGCAGGGGCAGGGGCAGAGGCAGAGCCATGCCCGGGGCAGGGGCAGTGGCAGGGGCAGAGTCAAGGCCGTGCCCGGGGCAGAGCCGTGCCCAGGACAGGGGCAGGGGTAGGGGCAGAGGCAGAGCTGTGCCCAGGACATGGGCAGTGTCAGGGGCAGAGGCATGCCCAGGGCGGGGGCAGAGGCAGGGGCAGAGCTGTGCCCGGGACAGGGGCATGGGCAGAGGCAGAGTCGGGACAGGGGCAGTGTCAGGGGCAGGGGCAGAGGCTGAGCCATGCCCAGGGCATGGGCAGTGGCAGAGCCGTGTCCGGGGCATGGGCAGTGGCTGGGGCAGAGCCATGCCCAGGGCAGGGGCAGGGGCTGGGGCAGAGGCAGGGGCAGAGCCGTGCCTGAGCAAGGGGAAGAGGCAGAGCCGTGCCCAGGTCATGGGCAGTGGCATGGGCAGAGCCATGCCCGAGGCAGGGGTAGGGGCAGAGGCAGAGCCGTGCCCGAGGCAGGGGCAGGGGCAGAGGAAGAGCCGTGCCCGGAGCACGGGTAGGGGCAGAGGCAGAGCTGTGCCTAGGGCATGGGCAGTGGCATGGGCAGAGCCGTGCCCAGGGCAGAGGCAGGGTCAGAGGCAGAACCGTGCCCGGTGCAGGGGCAGGGGCAGAGGCAGAGCCGTGCCCAGGGCATGGGCAGTGGCATGGGCAGAGCCATGCCCAGGGCAGAGGAAGGGGCAGAGGCAGAGCCATGCCCGAGGCAGGGGCAGGGGCAGGGCCATGCCTGGGGTTGGGGCAGGGACAGAGCCATGCCCTAGGGAGGGGCTGGGGCAGGGGCAGAGACAGAGCTGTACCCAGAGCAGGGGCAGAGCCATGCCCAGGGCAGGGGCAGGGGCTGGGGCAGAGGCAGAGGCAGAGCCATGCCCGGGACAGGGGCAAGGGCAGAGGCAGAGCCGTGCCCGGGGCAGGGGCAGGGGCAGGGGCAGAAAAGTGCCCGGGGCAGGGGCAGGGCAGGGGCAGAACCATGCCCAGGGCCGGGGCAGGGACAGAACAGTGCCCGGGGCAGGGGCATGGGCAGGGGAAGAGCCTTTCCCGGGGCAGGGGCAGAGGCAGAGCCATGCCCAGGGCAGAGGCAGGGGCAGAGCCGTGCCCAGGGCAGGGTCGGGGCAGGAGCAGAGCCGTGCCCAGGGCATGGGCAGTGGCATGGGCAGAGCCGTGCCCGAGGCAGGGGGAGAGGCAGGGGCAGAGGCAGAGCTGTGCCCGGAGCAGGGGTAGGGGCAGAGGCAGAGCTGTACCCAGGGCAGGGGCAGAGCCATGCCCGGGGCAGGGGCAGGGGCAGAGGCAGTGGCAGATCTGTGCCCAGGGCAGTGTCAGGGGCAGGGGCAGAACAGTGCCCAGGGCAGGGGCAGAGGGAAGGGCAGAGCCGTGCCGGGTGAGGAGCAGGGGCAGGGGCAGAGGCAGAGCCGTGCCCGGGGCAGTGTAAGGGGCAGAACAGTGCCCAGGGCAGGGGCAGGGGCAGAGCCGTGCCCAGGGCATAGGCAGCAGCAGGGGCAGAGCCGTGCCCGGGGCAGGGGCAGTGGCAGTGGCAGAGCCGTGCCCGGGGCAGGGGCATTGGCAGGGGCAGAGCCTTGCCTGGGGCAGGGGCAGGGGCAGAGGCAAGGGCAGAGCTGTGGCCAGGGCAGGGGCAGAGGCAGAGCCGTGCCCGGGGCAGGGGCAGGGGCAGGGGTAGGGGCAGAGGCAGGACAGTGCCTAGGGCAGGGGCAGGGCTGTGCCCAGGGCAGGGGCAGAGGCAAAGGCAGAGCTGTGGCCAGGGCAGGGGCAGAGGCAGAGGCAGAACCGTGCCCGGGGCAGGGGCAGTGGCAGAGGCAGAGCCATGCCCGCGGCAGGGGCAGAGCCGTGCCCGGGGCAGGGGCAGAGTCAGAGCTGTACCCGGGCCAGGGGCAGGGGCAGAGTCAGATTGGTGCCGGGTGAGGAGCAGGGGCACGGGCAGAGGCAGAGCCATGCCCGGTGCAGGGGCTTGGGCAGAGGCAGAGTCGGGACAGGGGCAGTGTCAGAGGCAGGGGCAGAGGCTGAGCCATGCCCAGGGCATGGGCAGTGGCAGAGCCGTGCCCGGGGCAGGGGCAGAGGCAGAGGCAAAGGCAGAGCTGTGCCTGGGGCAAGGGTTGGGGCACGGCAGAGGCATAACCGTGCCCGGGGCAAGGGCACAGGCAGAGGCAAAGGCAGAGCCGTGCCCGGGGCAGGGGCAGAGCCATGCCCAGGGAAGGGGCAGGGGCAGGGGCAGAGGCAGTGGCAGATCTGTGCCAGGGGCAGGGGCAGAACAGTGCCCAGGGCAGGGGCAGAGGGAAGGGCAGAGCCGTGCTGGGTGAGGAGCAGGGGCAGGGGCAGAGGCAGAGCCATGCCCTAGGGACGGGCAGGGGCAGAGCCGTGCCCGGGGCAGTGTAAGGGGCAGAACAGTGCCCGGGGCAGGGGCAGGGGCAGAGCCGTGTCCAGGGTATGGGCAGCAGCAGGGGCAGAGCCGTGCCCGGGGCAGGGGCAGTGGCAGAGTCAAGTTCGTGCCCAGGGCAGGGGCAGGGCAGGGGCTGAGTCAACGACAGAGCCATGCCCGAGGCAGTGGCAGGAGCAGAGTGAGAGCCGTGCCCAGGGCAGGGGCAGGGGTAGGGGCAGAGGCAGAGCCGTGCCTGGGGCAGGGGCAGTGGCAGGGGCAGAGCCGTGCCCGGGTCAGGGGCAGTGGCAGAGTCAAGGCCGTGCCCAGGGCAGGGGCAGAGGCAGGGGCAGAGGCAGAGCTGTACCCGGGGCAGGGGCAGAGCTGTACCTGGGGCAGGGGCAGAGCCGTGCCCAGGGCAGGGGCAGAGGCAGAGCCATGCCCGAGGCAGTGTTAGGGGCAGAGGCAGAGCCGTGCCCAGGACATGGGCAGTGGCATGGGCAGAGTCATGGCAGAGGCAGGGGCAGAGCCGTGCCCAGGTCATGGGAAGTGGCATGGGCAGAGCCGTGCCCGAGGCAGGGGCAGGGGCACAGGCAGAGCTGTGCCTGGGGCAGGAGCAGGGGCAGAGGCAGAGCCATGCCCTAGGGAGGGGCAGAGGCAGAGTTGTGCCTGGGGCAGGGGCAGGGCAGGGGCTGAGACTTGCCCGGGTCAGGAGCAGAGTGAGAGCCGTGCCCAGGGCAGGGGCAGGGGTAGGGGCAGAGGCAGAGCCATGCCCGGGGCAGGGGCAGAGTGAGAGCCGTGCCCAGGGCAGGGGCAGGGGCAGTGTCAGGGGCAGAGTCGTGCCAGGGGCAGGGGCATTGGCAGTGGCAGAGCCTTGTCCGGGGCAGGGGCAGTGGCACAGTCAAGGCCGTACCCAGGGCAGGGGCAGAGGCAGGGGCACAGGCAGAGCTGTACCCGGGGCAGGGGCAGAGGCAGAGCCGTGCCCAGGGCAGGGGCAGAGGCAGAGCTGTACTCGGGGCGGGGGCAGAGCCATGCCCGAGGCAGGGGCAGTGGCAGGGTCAGAGCCGTGCCCGGGGCAGTGTCAGGGGCAGAACAGTGCCCGGGGCAGGGGCAGGGGAAGAGCCTTGCCTGGGACAGAGGCAGGGGCAGAGGCAGAGCTGTGCCCGCGGCAGGGGCAGGGGCAGAGCCGTGCCCGGGGCAGGGGCAGGGGCAGAGTCAGATTGGTGCCGGGTGAGGAGCAGGGGCACGGGCAGAGACAGAGCCATGCCCGGTGCAGGGGCTTGGGCAGAGGCAGAGCCGTCCCCAGGACAGGGGCAGGGGCAAAAGCTTGCCCGGGGCAGGGGCAGGGGCAGAGCTGTGCGCGGGGCAGGCGCAGAGGCAGAGCCATGCCCGGGGCAGTGTCAGTGGCAGGGGCAGAGTCAAGGCCGTGCCCAGGGCAGGGGCAGAGGCAAAACAGTGCCCGGGGCAGAGCCGTGCCCAGGACAGGGGCAGGGGTAGGGGCAGAGACAGAGCTGTGCCCAGGACATGGGCAGTGTCAGGGGCAGAGGCATGCCCAGGGCAGGGGCAGGGGCAGAGGCAGGGGCAGAGCCGTGCCCGGGACAGGGGCATGGGCAGAGGCAGAGTCGGGACAGGGGCAGTGTCAGGGGCAGGGGCAGGGGCAGAGGCAGAGGCTGAGCCGTGCCCAGGGCATGGGCAGTGGCAGAGCCATGCCCGGGGCAGGGGCAGAGGCAGAGGCAAAGGCAGAGCTGTGACTGGGGCAGGGGCAGGGGCAGGGGCAGAGGCAGTGGCAGATCCGTGCCCGGGGCAGTGTCAGGGGCAGGGGCAGAACAGTGCCCAGGGCAGGGGCAGAAGCAGAGCTGTACCCGGGGCAGGGGCAGAGCTGTGCCCGGGCAGGGGCAGTGGCAGGGGCAGAGCCGTGCCCGGGGCAGGGGCATTGGCAGGGGCAGAGCCTTGCCCGGGGCAGGGGCAGTGGCACAGCCGTGCCCGGGTCAGGGGTAGTGGCAGAGTCAAGGCCGTGCCCAGGGCAGGGGCAGAGGCAGGGGCAGAGGCAGAGCTGTACCCGGGGCAGGGGCAGAGCTGTGCCCAGGGCAGGGGCAGAGGCAGAGCTGTGCCTGGGCAGGAGCAGGGGCAGAGGCAGAGTCATGCCCTAGGGAGGGGCAGGGGCAGAGCTGTGCCCGGGGCAGGGGCAGGGCAGGGGCTGAGGCAAAGACAGAGCCATGCCCAAGGCAGGGGCAGGGCCGTACCCAGGGTAGGGACAGGGCAGGGGCAGAGGCAAAGACAGCCGTGCCCAGGGCAGGGGCAGGGGCAGGGCTGTGCCCAGGGCAGGGGCAGGGGCAGAGGCAGAGGTAGAGCCGTGCCCGGGACAGGGGCAGGGGCAGAGCCATGCCCAGGGAAGGGTCAGGAGCAGAGGCAGAGCTGTGCCCGGGGCAGGGGCAGGGGCAGAAGCAGAGCAGTTGCCGGGATAGTGGCATGGGCAGTGGCAGGGGCAGAGCTGTGCCCAGGGCAGGGGCAGAGGCAGAGCTGTACCTGGGGCAGTGGCAGAGCCATGCCCAGGGCAGGGCCAGGGGCAAGGGCAGGGGCAGAGTCAGAGTTGTACCCGGGGCAGGGGCAGGGGCAGAGCCATGCCTGGGGTTGGGGCAGGGGCAGAGCCGTGCCCGGGTCAGGGGCAGTGGCAGGGGCTGGGGCAGAGGCAGAGCTGTACCGGTGGCAGGGGCTGAGTCAGAGCCGTGCCTAGGGCAGGGGCAGGGGCAGAGCTGTGCCCGGGGCATGGGCAGGGGCAGAGTCAAGGCCGTGCCCAGGGCGGGGGCAGGGTAGGGGCTGAGGCAAAGGCAGAGCCGTGCCCGGGGCAGGGGCAGGGGAAGAGCCGTGCCCAGGGCCGGGGCAGGGGCAGAACCGTGCCCGGGGCAGGGGCAGAGGTAGAGCTGCGCCCAGGGCAGGGGCAGGGGCAGAGGCAGAGCAGTGCCCGGGGCAGGGGCAGGGGTAGGGGCAGGGTCTGAGCGTGCCCAGGGCATGGGCAGTGGCAGGGGTAGAGCCATGCCCAGGGCAGGGGCAGGGGCAGAGCCATGCCCAGGTCAGGGGCAGAGGCAGAGCCATGCCCAGGGCAGAGGCAGGGGCAGAGGCAGAGCCATGCCCAGGGCAGAGGCATGGGCAGAGGCAGAGCCATGCCCAGGGCAGAGGCAGGGGCAGAGCCGTGCCCAGGGCAGGGTCGGGGCAGGGGCAGAGCCGTGTGTAGGGCATGGGCAGAGCCATGCCCGAGGCAGGGGCAGAGGCAGAGCCGTACCTGAGGCAGGGGCAGGGGCAGAGCCGTACCCGGGGCAGTGGCAGAGCCATGCCCAGGGCAGGGGCAGGGGCAGAGGCAGAGCTGTACCGGTGGCAGGGGCTGAGTCAGAGCCGTGCCCGGGGCATGGGCAGGGGCAGAGTCAAGGCCGTGCCCAGGGCAGGGGCAGGGTAGGGGCTGAGGCAAAGGCAGAGCCGTGCCCGGGGCAGGGGCAGGGGCAGAAAAGTGCCTGGGGCAGGGGCAGGGGTAGGGGCAGGGTCTGAGCGTGCCCAGGGCATGGGCAGTGGCAGGGGTAGAGTCATGCCCAGGGCAGGGGCAGGGGCAGAGCCGTGCCCAGGGCATGGGCAGTGGCAGAGCCGTGCCTGGGATAGGGGCAGGCACAGAGGTAGAGCCATGCCCGGGGCAGGGGTAGGGGCAGAGCCGTGCCCAGGGCATGGGCAGTGGCAGGGGCAGAGTCAAGGCCATGCCCAGGGCAGGGTGGGTGGAGGGGCAGAGCCGTGCCCAAGGCAGGGGCACGGGCAGAGGCGGAGCTATGCCCGGGGCAGGAACAGCAGCAGAGGCAGAGCCATGCCTGGGGCAGGGGCAGGGGCAGAGGCAGGGGCAGAGCCGTGCCCGGGGTAGGGGCAGGGGCAGAGGCAGAGGTAGAGGCAGGGGCAGAGCCGTGCCCGGGGCAGGGGCAGTGGCAGGGGTAGAGTCAAGGCCGTGCCCAGGGCAGGGGTAGAGGCAGGGGCAGAGCCGTGCCTGAGCAAGGGGAAGAGGCAGAGCCGTGCCCAGGTCATGGGCAGTGGCATGGGCAGAGCCATGCCCGAGGCAGGGGCAGGGGCAGAGGCAGAGCCGTGCCCAGGACAGGGGCAGAGGCAGGGGCAGAGCCGTGCCTGGGGCAGGGACAGGGGCAAGGGCAGGGGCAGAGTCAGAGTTGTACCCGGAGCAGGGGCAGTGGCAGAGCCGTGCCTGGGGCAGGTGCAGGGGCAGGGGCAGAGCCATGCCTGGGGCTGGGGCAGGGGCAGAGCCGTGCCCGGGGCAGTGTAAGGGGCAGAACAGTGCCCGGGGCAGGGGCAGGGGCAGAGCCGTGCCCAGGGCATAGGCAGCAGCAGGGCAGAGCCGTAACCGGGGCAGGGGCAGTGGCAGAGCCTTGCCTGGGGCAGGGGCAGAGGCAGGGGCAGAGGCAGAGCTGTACCCGGGGCAGGGGCAGAGCTGTACCCGGGGCAGGGGCAGAGCCGTGCGCGGGGCAGGGACAGAGGCAGGGGCAGAGTCAAGGCCGTGCCCAGGGCAAAGGTAGAGCCATGCCCAGGGCAGGGGCAGAGGCAAAACAGTGCCCGGGGCAGAGCCGTGCCCGGGACAGGGGCAGGGGTAGGGGCAGAGGCAGAGCTGTGCCCAGGACATGGGAAGTGTCAGGGGCAGAGGCATGCCCAGGGCAGCGGCAGGGGCAGAGGCAGGGGCAGAGGCGTGCCCGGGGCAGGGGCAGAGCCATGCCCAGGGAAGGGGCAGGGGCAGGGGCAGAGGCAGTGGCAGATCCGTGCCCAGGGCAAAGGCAGTGGCAGAGCCATGCCCGGGGCAGGGGCAGTGGCAGAGCCATGCCCAGGGCAGGGGCAGAGGCAGAGCCAAAGGCAGAGCCGTGCCTGGGGCAGGGGTTGGGGCACGGCAGAGGCATAACCGTGCCCGGGGCAAGGGCAGAGGCAGAGGCAAAGGCAGAGCCGTGCCCGGTGAGGGGCAGAGCCATGCCCAGGGAAGGGGCAGGGGCAGGGGCAGTGGCAGATCTGTGCCCGGGGCAGTGGCAGGGGCAGAACAGTGCCCAGGGCAGGGGCAGAGGGAAGGGCAGAGCCGTGCCGAGTGAGGAGCAAGGGCAGGGGCAGAGGCAGAGCCATGCCTGGGGCTGGGGCAGGGGCAGAGCCATGCCCGGGGCAGTGTAAGGGGCAGAACAGTGCCCGGGGCAGGGGCAGGGGCAGAGCCGTGCCCGGGGCAGGGGCAGGAGCAGAGTGAGAGCCGTGCCCAGGGCAGGGGCAGGGGTAGGGGCAGAGGCAGAGCCGTGCCCGGGGCAGGAGCAGGGGCAGGGGCAGAGCTGTGCCCGGGTCAGGGGTAGTGGCAGAGTCAAGGCCGTGCCCAGGGCAGGGGCAGAGGCAGGGGCAGAGGCAGAGCTGTACCCGGGACAGGGGCAGAGCTGTGCCCAGGGCAGGGGCAGAGGCAGAGGCAGAGCTGTGCCTGGGCAGGAGCAGGGGCAGAGGCAGAGTCATGCCCTAGGGAGGGGCAGGGGCAGAGCTGTGCCCGGGGCAGGGGCAGGGGAAGAGCCTTGCCTGGGACAGAGGCAGGGGCAGAGGCAGAGCTGTGCCCGCGGCAGGGGCAGGGGCAGAGGTAGAGCTGCGCCCAGGGCAGGGGCAGGGGCAGAGGCAGAGCCGTGCCCAGGGCAGGGGCAGGGGCAGAGGCAGAGCCATGCCCGGGGCAGGGGCAGGGGCAGAGGCAGTGGCAGAGCCGTGCCCGGGGCAGGGGCAGAGCTTTGCCCGAGGCTGGTGCAGGGGCAGAGGCAGAGCTGTACCCGGGGCAGGGGCAGAGCCGTGCGCGGGGCAGGGACAGAGGCAGGGGCAGAGTCAAGGCCATGCCCAGGGCAGGGGTAGGGGAGGGGCAAAGGCAAAGGTAGAGCCATGCCCGGGGCAGGGGCAGAGCCGTGCCCAGGCCAGGGGCAGGGGCAGAGCCATGCCCGGGGCTGGGGCAGGGGCAGAGGCAAAACAGTGCCCGGGGCAGAGCCGTGCCCGGGACAGGGGCAGGGGTAGGGGCAGAGGCAGAGCTGTGCCCAGGACATGGGCAGTGTCAGGGGCAGAGGCATGCCCAGGGCAGGGGTAGGGGCAGAGGCAGGGGCAGAGCCGTGCCTGGGATAGGGGCATGGGTGGAGGCAGAGCTGTGCCTGGGGCAGAGGCAGGGGCAGAAGTAGAGCAGTTGCCGGGATAGTGGCATGGGCAGTGGCAGGGGCAGAGCCGTGCCCAGGGCAGGGGTAGGGGCAGAGGCAGATTCGTGCCCGGGGTAGGTGTTGGGTCAGAGTCAGAGCTGTACCCAGGGTCAGTGGCAGGGTCAGAGCCTTGCCCGGGGCAGTGTCAGGGGCAGAACAGTGCCCGGGTCAGGGTCAGGGGCAGAGGCAGAGCCATGCCCAGGGCAGAGGCAGAGCCGTGCCCGGGGCAGGGGCAGGGGCAGAGGCAGAGCCATGCCCGAGGGTGGGGCAGGGGCAGAGGCAGGGGCAGAGCTGTGCCCGGGGCATGGGCAGGGGCAGAGCCATGCCCAGGGCAGGAGCAGGACAGGGGCAGAGCCGTGCCCGGGCAGCGGCAGTGGCAGGGGCAGAGTCGTGGCCGGGACAGGGGCAGGGGCAGAGGCAGAGCCGTACCCGGAGCAGGGGTAGGGGCAGGGGCAGAGCTGTGCCCGGGGCTGGGGCAGAGCCATGCCCGGGGCAGGGGCAGGGGCTGGGGCCGAGGCAGAGCTGTACCGGTGGCAGGGGCTGAGTCAGAGCCGTGGCAGGGGCTGAGTCAGAGCCGTGCCCGGGGCATGGGCAGGGGCAGAGTCAAGGCCGTGCCCAGGGCAGGGGCAGGGTAGGGGCTGAGGCAAAGGCAGAGCCGTGCCCGGGGCAGGGGCAGGGCAGGGGCAGAACCATGCCCAGGGCCGGGGCAGGGGCAGAGTCAAGGCTGTGCCAGGGCAGGGGCAGGGCAGGGGCTGAGTCAAAGACAGAGCCATGCCCGAGGCAGTGGCAGGGGCAGAGACAGAGCTGTGCCCAGGGCAGTGTCAGGGCCAGAGCCTTGCCCGGGTCAGGAGCAGAGTGAGAGCCGTGCCCAGGGCAGCGTCAGGGGTAGGGGCAGAGGCAGAGCCGTGCCCGGGGCAGGGGCAGTGGCAGAGTCAAGGCCATGCCCAGGGCTGCATCAGAGGCAGGGGCAGAGGCAGAGTTGTGCCCGGGGCAGGGGCAGAGGCAGAGCTGTGCCCGGGGCAGGGGCAGTGGCAGAGTCAAGGCCGTGCCCAGGGCAGAGGCAGTGTTAGGGGCAGAGGCAGAGCCGTGCCCGGGGCAGGGGCATTGGCAGGGGCAGAGCCTTGCCCGGGGCAGGGGCAGTGGCAGAGTCGTGCCCGGGTCAGCGGTAGTGGCAGAGTCAAGGCCGTACCCAGGGCAGGGGCAGAGGCAGAGTTGTACGCGGGGCAGGGGCAGAGCTGTACCCGGGGCAGGGGCAGAGCCGTGCGCAGGGCAGGGGCAGAGGCAGAGCTGTGCCTGGGGCAGGGGCAGAGGCAGAGGCAGAGTCATGCCCTAGGGAGGGGCAGGGGCAGAGCCGTGCCCGGGCCAGGGGCAGGGCGGGGGCTGAGGCAAAGACAGAGCCGTGCCCGAGGCAGGGGCAGGGCCGTGCCCAGGGTAGGGGCAGGGCAGGGGCAGAGGCAAAGACAGAGCCGTGCCCAGGGCAGGGGCAGGGGCAGGGCTGTGCCCAGGGCAGGGGCAGAGGCAAAGGCAGAGCTGTGCCCAGGGCAGGGGCAGGGCTGTGCCCAGGGCAGGGGCAGAGGCAGAGGCAGAGCTGTGCCCAGGGCAGGGGCAGAGGCAGAGGCAGAGGCATGCCCGGGACAGGGGCAGGGGCAGAGCCATGCCCAGGGAAGGGTCAGGAGCAGAGTCAGAGCTGTACCCGGGCCAGGGGCAGGGGCAGAGTCAGATTGGTGCCGGGTGAGGAGCAGGGGCACGGGCAGAGACAGAGCCATGCCCGGGGCAGGGGCTTGGGCAGAGGCAGAGTCGGGACAGGGGCAGTGTCAGGGGCAGGGGCAGAGGCTGAGCCGTGCCCAGGGCATGGGCAGAGGCAGAGCCGTGCCCGGGGCAGGGGCAGAGGCAGAGGCAAAGGCAGAGCAGTGCCTGGGGCAAGGGTTGGGGCACGGCAGAGGCATAACCGTGCCCGGGGCAAGGGCAGAGGCAAAGGCAGAGCCGTGCCCGGGGCAGGGGCAGAGCCATGCCCAGGGAAGAGGCAGGGGCAGGGGCAGAGGCAGTGGCAGATCCATGCCCGGGGCAGTGGCAGGGGCAGGGGCAGAACAGTGCCCAGGGCAGGGGCAGAGGGAAGGGCAGAGCCGTGCCGGGTGAGGAGCAAGGGCAGGGGCAGAGGCAGAGCCATGCCCTAGGGACGGGCAGGGGCAGAGCCGTGCCCGGGGCAGTGTAAGGGGCAGAACAGTGCCCGGGGCAGGGGCAGGGGAAGAGCCATGCCCAGGGCAGGGGCAGAGCCGTGTCCAGGGCATGGACAGCAGCAGGGGCAGAGCCGTGCCCGGGGCAGGGGCAGAGTCAAGGCCGTGCCCAGGACAGGGGCAGAGGCAGGGGCAGAGGCAGAGCTGTGCCCGGGGCAGTGTCAGGGCCAGGGGCAGAGCCTTGCCCAGGTCAGGAGCAGAGGCAGAGCCGTGCCTGGGGCAGGGGCAGTGGCAGAGTCAAGGCCGTGCCCAGGGCAGGGGCAGAGGCAGGGTCAGAGGCAGAGCTGTACCCGGGGCAGGGGCAGAGCTGTACCTGGGGCAGGGGCAGAGCTGTACCCAGGGCAGGGTTAGAGGCGTGCCCGGGGCATGGGCAGTGGCATGGGCAGAGCCATGCCCGAGGCAGGGGCAGGGGCAGAGGAAGAGCTGTGCCTGGGGCATGAGCAGGGGCAGAGGCAGAGCCATGCCCTAGGGAGGGGCAGGGGCAGAGCCATGCCCGGGGCAGGAGCAGGGGCAGTGGCAGGGGCAGAGCCGTGCCCGGGTCAGGGGCAGTGGCAGAGTCAAGGCCGTGCCCAGGGCAGGGGCAGAGGCAGGGGCAGAGGCAGAGCTGTACCCGGGGCAGGGGCAGAGCTGTACCTGGTGCAGGGGCAGAGGCAGAGCCTTGCCCAGGATAGGGGCAGTGGCATGGGCAGAGGCATGCCCGAGGCAGAGGCAGGGGCAGAGCCGTGCCCAGGTCATGGGCAGTGGCATGGGCAGAGCCATGCCCGTGGCAGGGGCAGGAGCAGAGGCAGAGCCATGCCCGGGGCAGTGTTAGGGGCATAGGCAGAGCTGTGCCCAGGGCATGGGCAGTGGCATGGGCAGAGCCATGCCTGAGGCAGGGGCAGGGTCAGGGTCAGAAGCAGAGCAGTGCCCGGGACAGTGACAGGGGTAGGGGCAGAGGCAGATTTGTGCCCGGGGTAGGAGTTGGGTCAGAGTCAGAGTCAGAGCTGTACCCGGGGCAGGGGCAGAGCTGTGCCCAGGGCAGGGGCAGAGGCAGAGCCATGCCTGGGGCAGTGTTAGGGGCAGAGGCAGAGCCGTGCCCAGATCAGGGGCAGGGGCTGAGGCAGATCCATGCCCGGGGCAGGGGCAGAGGCAAGGGCAGAGCCATGCCCAGGTCAGGGGCATGGGCAGAGGCAGAGGCAGAGGCAGAGCCATGCCCTGGGACAGAGGCAGGGGCAGAGGCAGAGCCGTGCCCGTGGCAGGGGCAGAGGCAGAGCCTTGCCCAGGGCAGGGGCAGAGTCAGAGTCAGATCTGTGCCCGGGGCAGGGGCAGACGCAGGGGCAGAGGCAGAGCCGTGCCCAGGGCGCAGGCAGGGGCAGGGGCAGAGGCAGAGCCATGCCTGGTTCAGGGACAGGGGCAAGGGCAGGGGCAGAGGCGTGCCTGAGCAAGGGGCAGAAGCAGACCTATGCCCAGGGCAGGGGCGGGGGCAGAGAGATGGGCAGAGACAGAGCCATCCCTGGGGCAGGGGCAGAGGCAGAGCCGTGCACAGGGCAGGGGCAGGGGAGGGGCAGAGCCATGCCCAGGCCGGGGCAGGGGCAGAACCGTGCCCGGGGCAGGGGCATGGGTAGGGGAAGAGCCTTTCCCCGGGCAGGGGCAGAGGTAGAGCTGCGCCCAGGGCAGGGGCAGGGGCAGAGGCAGAGCCATGCCCAGGGCAGAGGCAGGGGCAGAGCCGTGCCCAGGGCAGTGGCAGGGGCAGGGGCAGAGCCGTGCCCAGGGCATGGGCAGAGCCATGCCCGAGGCAGGGGTAGGGGCAGAGGCAGAGCCGTGCCCGAGGCAGGGGCAGGGGCAGGGGCAGGGGCAGAGCCATGCCCGGGGCAGGGGCAGTGGCAGGGGTAGAGTCAAGGCCGTGCCCAGGGCAGGGGCTGAGGCAAAGACAGAGCCATGCCCGAGGCAGTGGCAGGGGCAGAGGCAGAGCTGTGCCCGGGGCAGTGTCAGGGCCAGGGGCAGAGCCTTGCCCGGGTCAGGAGCAGAGTGAGAGCCGTGCCCAGGGCAGCGTCAGGGGTAGGGGCAGAGGCCGAGCTGTACCCGGGGCAGGGGCAGAGCTGTGCCCGGGGCAGGGGCAGAGGAAGAGCCTTGCCCGGGATAGGGGCAGGGCAGGGGCAGAGCCGTGCCCGGGGCAGGGGCAGAGGCAGAGCCGTGCCCGGGGCAGTGTTAGGGGCAGAGGCAGAGCCGTGGCCGGGGCAGGGGCAGTGGCAGGGGCAGAGCCGTGCCCGGGTCAGGGGCATTGGCAGGGGCAGAGCCTTGCCCGGGGCAGGGGCATTGTCAGGGGCAGAGCCTTGCCCGGGGCAGTGTCAGTGGCAGGGGCAGAGTCAAGGCCGTGCCCAGGGCAGGGGCAGGGGCAGAGGCAAAACAGTGCCCGGGGCAGAGCCGTGCCCAGGACAGGGGCAGGGGTAGGGGCAGAGGCAGGGGCAGATCCGTGCCCGGGACAGGAGCATGGGCAGAGGCAGAGTTGGGACAGGGGCAGTGTCAGGGGCAGAGGCTGAGCCATGCCCAGGGCATGGGCAGTGGCAGAGCCATGTCCGGGGCAGGGGCAGAGGCAGAGGCAAAGGCAGAGCTGTGACTGGGGCAGGGGCAGGGGCAGGGGCAGAGGCAGTGGCAGATCCGTGCCCGGGGCAGTGTCAGGGGCAGGGGCAGAACAGTGCCCAGGGCAGGGGCAGAGGCAGAGCTGTACCCGGGGCAGGGGCAGAGCTGTGCCCGGGCAGGGGCAGTGGCAGGGGCAGAGCCGTGCCCGGGGCAGGGGCATTGGCAGGGGCAGAGCCGTGCCCGGGTCAGGGGTAGTGGCAGAGTCAAGGCCGTGCCCAGGGCAGGGGCAGAGGCAGAGCTGTACCCGGGGCAGGGGCAGAGCTGTACCCGGGGCAGGGGCAGAGCTGTGCCTGGGCAGGAGCAGGGGCAGAGGCAGAGGCAAAGACAGAGCCGTGCCCAGGGCAGGGGCAGGGGCAGGGCTGTGCCCAGGGCAGGGGCAGAGGCAGAGGCAGAGCTGTGCCCGGGACAGGGGCAGGGGCAGAGCCATGCCCAGGGAAGGGTCAGGAGCAGAGGCAGAGCTGTGCCCGGGGCAGGGGCAGGGGCAGAAGCAGAGCAGTTGCCGGGATAGTGGCATGGGCAGTGGCAGGGGCAGAGCTGTGCCCAGGGCAGGGGTAGGGGCAGAGGCAGAGCCGTGCCCATGACAGGGGCAGAGGCAGGGGCAGAGCTGTACCTGGGGCAGTGGCAGAGCCATGCCCAGGGCAGGGACAGGGGCAAGGGCAGGGGCAGAGTCAGAGTTGTACCCGGGGCAGGGGCAGAGCCGTGCCCAGGGCATAGGCAGCAGCAGGGCAGAGCCATGCCCGGGGCAGGGGCAGAGTCAAGGCCGTGGCCATAGCAGGGGCAGGGGTAGGGGCAGAGGCAGAGCCGTGCCCGGGGCAGGGGCAGAGCCGTGCCTGGGGCAGGGGCATTGGCAGGGGCAGAGCCTTGCCCAGGTCAGGAGCAGAGTGAGAGCCGTGCCCAGGGCAGGGGCAGGGGTAGGGGCAGAGCCGTGCCCGGGGCAGGGGCAGAGGCAGAGCCATGCCCGAGGGTGGGGCAGGGGCAGAGGCAGGGGCAGAGCTGTGCCCGGGGCATGGGCAGGGGCAGAGCCGTGCCCAGGGCAGGAGCAGGACAGGGGCAGAGCCGTGCCCGGGCAGCGGCAGTGGCAGGGGCAGAGTCGTGGCCGGGACAGGGGCAGGGGCAGAGGCAGAGCCGTACCCGGAGCAGGGGTAGGGGCAGGGGCAGAGCTGTGCCCGGGGCAGGGACAGAGCCATGCCCGGGGCAGAGGCAGGGGCTGGGGCTGGGGCAGAGGCAGAGCTGTACCGGTGGCAGGGGCTGAGTCAGAGCCGTGCCTAGGGCAGGGGCAGGGGCAGAGCTGTGCCCGGGGCATGGGCAGGGGCAGAGTCAAGGCCGTGCCCAGGGCAGGGGCAGGGTAGGGGCTGAGGCAAAGGCAGAGCCGTGTCCGGGGCAGGGGCAGGGCAGAGGCAGAACCATGCCCAGGGCCGGGGAAGGGGCAGAGTCAAGGCTGTGCCCAGGGCAGGGGCAGGGCAGGGGCTGAGTCAAAGACAGAGCCATGCCCGAGGCAGTGGCAGGGGCAGAGGCAGAGCTGTGCCCAGGGCAGTGTCAGGGCCAGGGGCAGAGCCTTGCCCGGGTCAGGAGCAGAGTGAGAGCCGTGCCCAGGGCAGCGTCAGGGGTAGGGGCAGAGGCAGAGCCGTGCCCGGGGCAGGGGCAGTGGCAGAGTCAAGGCCATGCCCAGGGCTGCGTCAGAGGCAGGGGCAGAGGCAGAGTTGTGCCCGGGGCAGGGGCAGAGCCGTGCCCGGGGCAGTGCTAGGGGCAGGGGCAGAGCTGTACCCGAGTAAGGGGCAGTGGCAGAGTCAAGGCCGTGCCCAGGGCAGAGGCAGTGTTAGGGGCAGAGGCAGAGCCGTGCCCGGGGCAGGGGCAGTGGCAGGGGCAGAGCCTTGCCCGGGGCAGGGGCAGTGGCAGAGCCGTGCCCGGGTCAGGGGCAGAGGCAGAGTTGTACCCGGGGCAGGAGCAGGGGCAGAGGCAGAGTCATGCCCTAGGGAGGGGCAGGGGCAGAGCCGTGCCCGGGGCAGGGGCAGGGCGGGGGCTGAGGCAAAGACAGAGCCATGCCCGAGGCAGTGGCAGGGGCAGAGCCGTGCCCAGGGCAGGGGTAGGGGCAGAGGCAGAGCCGTGCCCGCAGTAGGGGCAGGGGCAGAGACGTGCCCGGGGCAGGGGCACAGTCAGAGCTGTACCCGGGCCTGGGTCAGGGGCAGAGTCAGATTGGTGCCGGGTGAGGAGCAGGGGCACGGGCAGAGACAGAGCCATGCCCGGGGCAGGGGCTTGGGCAGAGGCAGAGTCGGGACAGGGGCAGTGTCAGTGTCAGGGGCAGAGGCTGAGCCGTGCCCAGGGCATGGGCAGAGGCAGTGGCAGATCCGTGCCCAGGGCATGGGCAGTGGCAGAGCCGTGCCCGGGGCAGGGGCAGTGGCAGAGCCAAAGGCAGAGCTGTGCCTGGGGCAGGGGTTGGGGCACGGCAGAGGCATAACCGTGCCCGGGGCAAGGGCAGAGGCAGAGGCAAAGGCAGAGCCGTGCCCAGGGCAGGGGCAGAGCCGTGCCCGCGGCAGGGACAGGGGCAGGGGCAGGGGCAGAGGCAGGGGCAGATCCGTGCCCGGGGCAGTGTCAGGGGCAGAACAGTGCCCAGGGCAGGGGCAGAGGGAAGGGCAGAGCCGTGCCGGGTGAGGAGCAAGGGCAGGGGCAGAAGCAGAGCCATGCCCTAGGGACGGGCAGGGGCAGAGCCGTGCCCGGGGCAGTGTAAGGGGCAGAACAGTGCCCAGGGCAGGGGCAGGGGTAGGGCAGAGGCAGAGCCGTGCCTGGGGCAGGGGCAGTGGCAGAGTCAAGGCCGTGCCCAGGGCAGGGGCAGAGGCAGGGGCAGAGGCAGAGCTGTACCCGGGGCAGGGCCAGAGCTGTACCCAGGGCAGGGGTAGAGGCGTGCCCGGGGCATGGGCAGTGGCATGGGCAGAGCCATGCCCGAGGCAGGGGCAGGGGCAGAGGAAGAGTTGTGCCTGGGGCATGAGCAGGGGCAGAGGCAGAGCCACGCCCTAGGGAGGGGCAGGGGCAGAGCCGTGCCCGGGGCAGGGGCAGAGCTGTACCTGGGGCAGGGGCAGAGGCAGAGCCTTGCCCAGGATAGGGGCAGGGGCAGGGGCAGAGCCGTGCCCGGGTCAGGGGCAGAGGCAGAGCCATGCCTGGTGTAGGGGCTTAGGCAGAGGCAGAGCCGTGCCCAGGACAGGGGCAGGGGCAGAGCCGTGCCCGAGGCAGAGGCAGAGCCGTGGCCAGGGCAGGGACAGGTGAGGGGCAGAGGCAAAGGCAGAGCCGTGCCCGAGGCAGGGGCATGGGCAGACTCAGATCTGTACCAGGGGCAGAGGCAGAGCCGTGCCTGGGACAGAGGCAGGAGCAGGGGCAGAGCCGTGCCCGGGGCAGGGAGATGGGCAGAGGCAGAGCCATCCCTGGGGCAGGAGCAGAGGCAGAGCCGTGCACAGGGCAGGGGCAGGGGCAGAGCCATGCCCGGGGCAGGAGCAGGGGCAGAGGCAGAGCCGTGCACAGGGCAGGGGCAGGGGCAGAGTCATGCCCGGGGCAGGAGCAGGGGCAGAGGCAGAGCCGTGACCGGGGCGGGGGCAGAACCTGGCCCGGGGGAGGGATTTGGGCAGGGGCAGGGGCAGAGCCGTGCCCTAGGGAGGGGCAGAGGCAGAGCTGTACCCAGGGCAGGGTCAGAGGCATGGGCAGAGGCAGTGGCAAAGCCATGCCCGGGGCATGGGCAAGGGCAGAGGCAGGGGCAGAGCCGTGCCCGAGGCTGGGCCAGGGGCAAAGCCATACCCGGGGCAGAGGCAGAGCCGTGCCCGGGGCAGGGGCAGAGTCAGGGCCGCACTCAGAGCAGGGGCAGGGGCAGAGGCAAGGGCAGAGTGAGGAGCAGGGGCAGAGGCAGAGCCATGCCCGGGGCAGTGTCAGGGGCAGAAGCTTGCCCGGGGCCAGGGCTGAGTCAGAGCCGTGCCTAGGCAGAGCTGTACCCGGGGCAGGGGCAGGGGCAGAGGCAGAGCCATGCCCGGGGCAGGGGCAGAGGTGTACCCGGGGCATGGGTAGAGCCGTGCCCAGGGCAGGGGTAGGGGTAGTGGCAGAGCCGTGCGAGGGGCAGGGGCAGAGCCGTGCCCAGGGCAGGGGCAGAGGTAGAGCTGTGCCCAGGGCAGGGGCAGGGGCAGAGCCGTGCCTGGGGCAGGGGCAGAGGAAGAGCCATGCCCGCGGCAGGGGCAGAGGCAGAGCCGTGCCCTAGGGAGGAGCAGAGGCAGGGGCAGAGGCAGGGGCAGGGCCGTGCCCAGGGCAGGGGCAGGGGCAGGGCAGGGGCTGAGGCAAAGATAGAGCCATGCCTGAGGCAGGGGCAGAACCGTGCCCAGGGCAGGGTCAGAGGCAGAGCTGTACCCGGGGCAGGGGCAGAGGCAGATTCGTGCCCGGGGTAGGGGTTGGGGCAGAGTCAAAGCCAGAGCTGTACCCGGGGCAGGGGCAGAGGCAGTGGTAGGGGCAGATTCGTGCCTTGGGTAGGGTCAGGGTCAGAGTAAGGGGCAGAGCCGTGCCCAGGGCAGCGGCAGATGCAGATGCAGACGCAGAGCCATGCCCAGGGCAGGGGCAGGGGCAGAGCTGTGCCTGAGGCAGGGGCAGAGCCGAGCCCAAGGCAGGGAGAGGAGCAGGGGCAGAGTAAGAGCTGTACCCGGGGCAGGAGCAGAGGCAGAGCTGTACCCGGGGCAGGGGCAGAGCCGTGCCCGGGGCAGTGTCAGGGGCAGAGCCTTGTCCGGGGCAGTGTCAGGGGCAGAGCTGTGCCTGGGGCAGTGTCAGGGGCAGAGCCGTGCCCGGGGCAGTGTCAGGGGCAGAGCTGTGCCTGGGGCAGTGTCAGGGGCAGAGCCGTGCCCGGGGCAGTGTCAGGGGCAGAGCCGTGCCCGGGGCAGTGTCAGGGGCAGAGCTGTGCCTGGGGCAGTGTCAGGGGCAGAGCCTTGTCCGGGGCAGTGGCAGAGTCAGAGCCGTCCCCATGGCAGGGGCAGAGGCAAAGGCAGAGCCGTGCCTAGGGCAGGGGCAAGGGAGGGGCAGGGTCAGAGTCAGAGCTGTACCTGGGGCAGGGGCAGAGGGAAGGGCAGAGGGAGATTCGTGCCCGGGGTAGGGTCAAGGGCAGAGGCAAGGGCAGAGCCATGCCCAGGGCAGGGGCAGGGGCAGAGCCGTACCCGGGGAAGGGGCAGAGGGAAGGGCAGAGCCGTGCTGGGTGAGGAGCAGGGGCAGGGGCAGAGGCAGAGCCGTGCCTGAGGCAGGGGCAGGGTCGTGCCCGAGGTAGGGGCAGAGTCAGACCCGTGCCCAGGGAATGGGCTGGGGAGGGGCAGAGGCAAAGCAGTGCCCGGGGCAGGGGTAGGGGCAGAGGCAGAGCCGTGCCCGGGACTGGGGCAGAGCCGTGCCTGGGGCAGGGGCATGGGCAGAGCTGTGCCCGGGGCAGGGGCAGAGCCATGCCCGGGGCATGGGCAGGGGCAGAGGCAAGGGCAGATTCGTGCCGGGTGAGGAGCAGGAGCAGGGGCAGGGGCAGAGGCAGAGCCATGCCTGGTGTAGGGGCTTAGGCAGAGGCAGAGCCGTGCCCAGGACAGGGGCAGGGGCAGAGCCGTGCCCAGGGCATGGGCAGAGCTGTACCCGGGGCAGAGGCAGGGGCAGAGGCAGGGGCAGAGGATGAGCCATGCCCAGGGCAGGGGCAGAGGCAGAGCTGTGCCTGAGGCAGGGGCATGGGCAGACTCAGATCTGTACCAGGGGCAGAGGCAGAGCCGTGCCTGGGACAGAGGCAGGAGCAGGGGCAGAGCCGTGCCCGGGGCAGGGAGATGGGCAGAGGCAGAGCCATCCCTGGGGCAGGAGCAGAGGCAGAGCCGTGCACAGGGCAGGGGCAGAGGCAGAGCCATCCCTGGGGCAGGAGCAGAGGCAGAGGCAGAGCCGTGCACAGGGCAGGGGCAGGGGCAGAGGCAGAGCCGTGCCCGGGGCAGGGAGATGGGCAGAGGCAGAGCCATCCCTGGGGCAGGAGCAGAGGCAGAGGCAGAGCCGTGCACAGGGCAGGGGCAGGGGCAGAGCCATGCCTGGGGCAGGAGCAGGGGCAGAGGCAGAGCCGTGCACAGGGCAGGGTCAGGGGCAGGGGCAGAGCCATGCCCGGGGCAGGAGCAGGGGCAGAGGCAGAGCCGTGACCGGGGCGGGGGCAGAACCTTGCCCGGGGGAGGGATTTGGGCAGGGGCAGAGGCAGAGCCATGCCCGAGGCTGGGCCAGGGGCAAAGCCATACCCAGGGCAGGGGCAGAGCCGTGCCCGGGGCAGGGAGATGGGCAGAGGCAGAGCCATCCCTGGGTCAGGGGCAGAGCCATGCCCGGGGCAGAGGCAGGGGCAGAGGCAGAGCCGTGCCCAGGGCAGGGGTAGGGGCAGAGGATGCCATCTTCCTTCTGGCCAGCAGGTGACAGAGGTCCCACCCCCACCCCTGCTCCCCACAGTGATGCCAACACCACCAAGAAGGGTAAACAGCCCCCAGGGGCAGCAGCAGACCTTCAGGCAGCAGCTGGCAGCGTGCCCATGGCCACAGCCTGAGGTTCTGCAGGCAGCCCTGTGAGGGCAGCTGTGGGGGCACCACCCCCAGCAGCTGGCACAGCAGCAGCGATGGGAGCCTGCCAGAGCCCAGCCCACAGCAGGGCAGAGCTGCCCAGAGCAGGAGCATCCCGAGGCATGAGGTGTGGGTGCTGTGTGTGGGGCAGTGCCCTGAGAATGCCACACACACTGTGTGAACAAGGAGCCGAGGAGGCCCCAGCTGCCCACCTTGGGAACTGGCACAGGGCACTATGCCCACAGAGCTCCCTGCTAGCTGTGGGTGGCTGTACTGAGGGGGGGTACCAGCAGCGAGGTCCTGCCAGCAGGGAGGCTGCCAGCCCCAGCACTGCTGCCAGCCCTGTGCTGTGCCCCCTGAGGCACCAGAAGAATCCCAGACTCACAGACTGCAGCAGGCTGGCAGAGAGCTCCAAGCTGCCCCAGCCTAGCCCCCAGCCCTGCCCAACCAACCAGCCCATGGCACTCAGTGCCCAGCCAGCCTTGGCTCCAACCCCTCCAGCCACGGCCACTCCACCCCCTCCCTGGGCAGCCCATCCCAGTGCCAATCACTCTCTCTGCCAGGAGCTTCCTCACAGCCAGCCTAGAGCTGCCCTGGCACAGCTTGAGGCTGTGTCCCATTGTTCTGTCGCTGGGTGCCTGGCAGCAGAGCCCAACCCCACCTGGCTACAGCCTCCCTGCAGGCAGCTGCAGGCAGCAATGAGCTCTGCCTTGAGCCTCCTCTGCTGCAGGCTGCACCCCCCCCAGCTCCCTCAGCCTCTCCTCACAGGGCTGTGCTCCAGGCCCCTCCCCAGCCTTGCTGCCCTGCTCTGGGCACCTGCCAGCACCTCAGCAGCTCTCTGCAGTGGAGGAGCCCAGAGCTGGACACAGCACTGCAGGGGGGGCCTGAGCAGTGCTGAGCACAGGGGCACAAGAACCTCCCTTGTCCTGCTGCCCACACTGCTCCTCAGCCAGCCCAGGATGCCCTTGGCTCTGCTGCCCACCTGGGCACTGCTGCCTCCTCTGCAGCTGCTCTCTGCCAGCACCCCAAGGCCCTCTCTGCCTGGCACGGGCGGGCAGGCAGCAGTCAGGAGGCTCCGCAGCAGAGGTGCAGGGCCAGGGCGAGGCAGCAGAGGGCCGGGAAGAAGAAGAGGCTCAGCTACAGCTGCAGGAGGGCACCAGAGAGCAGAGCGTTGGGCAGGCTGGAGCAGGAGGTGATGAAGAGCCTGGTGAGGTGAGTGCTGTGCTTCATCCCCACCGCCAGCAGCAGCCCCTTCAGGCCTGGCTGGCCACGAGCAGCAGCAGGCAGGGGCAGGAGCCCTGCAGGAAGCCTCCCTGGGCACCGCTCCAGAGGGACCCAGCGAGTTGCAGAGGAGCCCGAAGGAGCAGAGGAAGAGGCTCTGGAGGCTGAGGGGCAGCGCCTGGGCCTGCAGGATGGGGGCGTGGGAGCCGCAGATGGGCACGGAGAGGAGCAGCAGCAGCGCCCACAGCCCCTGCGCAGCAGGCGGGGGGCAGGGCCGGCGGCGGTGCCAAGCATCCTGCGGGGGCTGCCCCAGGGGCTGCTGCTCGGCAGGGGGCCTGGGCTCGGCGGCCTCTGCAGCTCCCTTCCCACCCCTCCCACGCTGCGGCTCTCCGGTGGCAGCCAGCAGGGGAGGGCTGGTGCCAGGGCGGGGCAGGGGCAGAGGCAGAGCTGTGCCCGGGGCAGGGGCAGAGGCGTGCCCGGGGCAGGGGCAGAGGCAGAGCAGTGCCTG
Source organism: Pogoniulus pusillus (assembly GCF_015220805.1). Lineage (NCBI taxonomy): Eukaryota > Metazoa > Chordata > Aves > Piciformes > Lybiidae > Pogoniulus > Pogoniulus pusillus. Next base: position 93,815 of record NW_026974562.1, read on the forward strand.
GGGCAGGGGCGTGCCCAGAGCAGGGGCAGAGCCATGCCCGGGGCAGGGGTAGAGGCAGAGCAGTGCCCGGGGCAGGGGTAGAGGCAGAGGAAGGGGCAGAGCCATGCCTGGGGCAGGGGCAGAGGCAGAGGCAGAGCCGTGCCCGGTGCAGGGCAAGGGCAGATGCAGAGCCGTGCCCAGGTCATGGGCAGAGGCAGAGCCGGGGCAGGGGCACAGCCGCCCCCACCCCCCCGCCTGTCCAACTCCGCCCCCACCCCCCCACCTGTCTGACTCCTCCCCTGCCCCCGGCCGGGTGGGCGGCAGGAGGCAGAGAGGAGCAGGGCAGGGGCTGAGAAAGGGGCAGGAAGAAAAGGGCCGAGAGAGAGGCAGAGCAGCTGCCAGAAGTACCAAATCCCTGTCCCACAGCACTGCCTCAAGTGCTGCCTGAGCTCCCAGCCTCGGCCCTGCTCCAAACTGCAGCATCCCTGCCAACTCCTTCACAAGGGTGCCATTGCCTGGCACTTGCTGCCATCTCACCACACAACTCTCAAAGCCACACAGCTGGGCAGCAGGCCAGGAGAGCAGCCTCCAGGCAGCAGAACAGAGGAACTCATCTCTCCCAGGCTCTCCAGGAGCACCTCGCCTCCAAACCCCCCCACACCAACCCCCAAGCAACCAGGCTCTGACTGGCTTACCGAGGCAGCAGCTTGCAGGTCTTTATGAAGGGCTGCAGTGCTCCTGGCTTGCTCCTGGGCTGTGCTGCTCAGCCTGCAACGTTCACCTTGGACCCTGACAAGCAAGCACAGGCCTCAGCACAGAGGTGCACAAGAGCACAAAGCCCCAGAGAAGCCTGGGACACAACCTCCCCTACAGCAAAAGCAGCTCTGGCCACCCTGTGCTGCCTTGCTGGGACACAAGAACACAGAGGGCAGAGCCTGGCTCCACTCTGAGCTCCTCACCGCTGCAGGCCTCCTGCCAGCTCTTGGACAGACGCAGTTCCCCTGCAGGCATCCTCCAGGTGGCCCTGCGGGTTCTGCCCTGCTGTGTCAGACCCAGAAGCAGTGCTGGGAAATAAACACACCTGTCCTCCTGCTCCAGTGATGGACAAAGGGACCTCACTCTCAGGCACCTCTCTAACTGCAGGCCCCAGGCTCACAAAACAAAGCTGAGTCACTCCCAGGTCACTCCCTCTGCTCTTGGGGCACAGTTGGCTCGAGTGCACTCAGACAGCTGTAGGGCAGCCACCTGCTGCCAAGAGAGAGGCTTTCTCCATACCTTAGCTTCAGATCTCTCCAGCTCCTCCTGCAAACTGACATTCTCCCTCTGCAGCTCACTGCTCTCCTGCTGCAGGCAGCTGCTGGAAAGCTTCTGGGCTTCGTGGCAGGACTCTGCCAGAGGCTGCACTCTGCCAGAGGCTGCACTCTGCCAGCGTGCACAAGCTCCTGCTGCAGCTGCAGGACCTTTTGTCACAGAAACGGAGTTCCATGAGCAGGGAGAGGTCAGGCAGAAGCACACAGGAGGAAAGAGGCTTTGACTCAAGGCACTGTGTCATTACCTGGCTCTTCAAAGTGCTCAGCAGAGCAGGGCAGGCGATTCTGCCCTTCCACTGCACTCTGCTGTGGCTCCTCCTCACCTGCTGCATCCAGCTCCCCAGCACAGGGAAGGCATCAACCAGTTAAGAGCGGGGCCAGAGAAGGCCACAGAAGGAGACAGGGAGCTGGAACAGCTCTGCCACAAAGGAAGGCTGAGCTACAGCTCTTCAGCTTCGCCTGAAGCAGGCTGCTGGGGGATGTCATTGCAGCCTTTCAAGGGAGAGAGATGGAGAGAGAGACGTTAGCGAGGGCTGCAGGGACAGGACAGGGCCTGTAGGTGGCATGGGCAGGAGCTGGGGGCTGCAACCGTGCAGCTGATGGATGGAGGTTCCTCTCCCCTCCCAGTGCCCTCTCTGCAGGCAGAGGACAGCAGCAATGGTTTGCAGCTCTACTGAGGGCTTTCTGCTGGAGGCTCTGCCCCTTGGACTCTGGCCTGACTCTGAAGGACGCCAGCAATGTCCATGGCTCATCTGAGCCCCTCCGAGTTCAGGGATCCTCTAAGCGGCTATGGAGAGGCCGACAAAGGCAGCCAGAGCCTGGCCCCAGCTGGGAAAATCCCCTCAGCTGTGCCCGTGCTGCCCTTTGCCGGCTCTGCCAGCCGAGGCCGTGGCAGCTTTGCCACGGGGCACTGCCCACCCCCACTGCTCCTTCGCCCCCAGCCTCTGGGCGCCGACTCTCTGCCACTCACCTCTGCCGGCTGGGAGAAGCAGAGGCGATGCAGGCTGCCGCCGCTGGCGTCTCGCTGCCGCTGGGCTCCACCGGCAGCCACCGGCGCCGAGCACCGCGGCCGGACGCCTGCAGGGCTCGGGGCGGCTCCCGCCGGCGGGACGGAGTCGGACGGCAGCCGCCGAGGGCCGTGGCACAGCCACAGCAGCCACAGCAGCCACAGCAGCCACAGCAGCCACAGCAGCCACAGCAGCCACAGCAGCCACAGCAGCCACAGCAGCCACAGCAGCCACAGCAGCCACAGCAGCCACAGCAGGAGCCACAGCAGCCACCAGCAGCCACCAGCAGCTCTTCGCCTCACCGCCGCGCTCCGGCGGCTGCACTGCGCCCCGGCTGCTATAGCAACAGCCCCGCGGACGCGCACCGCACTGTGACAGCAGCAGGGACAAAGAGGGGAGTGCCCAGGCTGGGACAGGAGAGCACACAAGGGGCAGAGCCCACCCGGGCCCGCAGCGGAGCAGACAAAACTTGACATCTCGATGGGCAAAGTCCACCCATCCTGTCGGCATCAAAGCCTGAAGTGGTTCCGCAGCAGGAGCAGCCACCAGCTCCCCGGGCTCTGCGCAGGCAGCACCCAGCCGCCAGCCCCTGCAAAGGGAAGAGACAAACTGCTGCACTGCCGTCCCCTGCCGCCACGCAGGGAGGCACGGCCAGGGCAGAGTGCACAGCCACAGCCAGCAGGGACAGAGCTCAGGCCAGTTCTGCCACTGCCTTACAGCCCAAACCCGAAGCAGGTCCTGAGTGAGCACAAATAAATCAGTACCCAGAAGGGCCAAGTGAAAAAACTCCCCTGAGTATAGATTTCATTGAGTACTTAAGAGCCTCAGTCTGAAAAGAGAGAGAGAGAAGGAAATGTGTGGAAGTTGCCCCCCTGTGTGTCAGCATGACCCACGTCATGCCTGTGGTGCTCTGGATCTCCCCCACGTCACCATGCGCTCCACACCGCCAGCTTTGTCAGCTGGTCCATGGATGCTGGAGACTGACATCACCTGCCAGGATGGGAGCTCCAGGTGCCTGCACCAGAGCCAACAAACAGTCAGCCCAGCACATGGGTAAGCCTGGGAACTGTGAGTGCTGTGTGCTAACTGCCTACTAAGGCAACCTCCTCTTTTTGTTCAAGCGAGGCTGATCCAAGGGCTGCAGCACCTCTGCTTTGAGCATAGGCTGAGGAGGGGATGGAGGTGTTCAGCCTGGGGAAGAGAAGCCTCCCAGTGGAACTTAGAGCTGCCTCCCAGTATCAGAAGGGATCCTGCAGAAGGCCACAGGGGGACTTTCATAAGGGCGTCTGCAGGACAAGGGGCAGTGGTCTTAAGCTGAGGGACAGTAGGTTTAGACTGGATCTTAGGAAGAAGTTCTTTGGTATGAGGGTGGAGAGGCTCTGGAATCATTTGCCCAGAGTGCTTGGGAATGCCTCCTCCCTGGAGGTGTTCAAGGCCAGGTTGGGTGGGAGCCTGAGCAACCAAATCTAGTGGAGAAGCAGGCCCTGCCCATGGCCAGGAGGTTGGAGTAGATGACCTCTAGAGCCCCTTCCAACCCAGGCCCTTCTGGTTCTATGATCCTCCTGCAGAGTGCAGCTGTCTAGTGGAAAGGTGCCACTTTCTGGCAGCAGCACTGATGCTGTCCTCTAGTGCAAGCTGAACTGCTGCAGGGGGGGCTGATGCCCTGGGCAGTGCTGCTGCCATCCAGCGAGACCTGGGCAGGCTGCAGAGCTGGGCCAAGTCCAGCAAGGACAAGCGCAGAGTCCTGCACCGGGGCAGGAAGCACAGCAGGCACCAGCACCAACCAGGGCACGTCCTGCTGGACAGCAGCACCATGGAGAAAGACCTTACAGCCCCAGTGGACAGTCAGCTACCCCCGAGACAGCAATGTGCCCTTGTGGCCAAGAGGGCAAATGGCATCACAGAGGCACAGAACATTAGTGGTTGGAATGAGCCTCAAAAGCTCTCCCAGTCCAATGCCTCTGCCACGGCAGGGTCAGCCCAGGTCTCAGCTGGTAATTCCATCTCAGACCCTCTGGCACACAGCAGCACCTCGCTGCCCTGCACCACACAGCACTGCAAGGCTTGCACAGACTCACAGAGCACATCCCACTGGAAGAGACCTCGAAGATCTCCCAGCCCAGCTCTGACCCAGCACTGAGGGGTCAGCACTCAGCCATGTCTCCAAGCACCAGCTCCACACACTGCTTAAACACCTCCAGGGATGGTGACTGCACCACTGCCCTCCAGGCCTTGAGCACCATTCCAGTGAAGGAATATTTCCTAACACAGCCTGAGCCTCCCCTGCTGAGCTTGGAACTATTGCCTCTGCTCCTGTCGCTTGACACCAAGGCCAAGAGGCTGCCCCCTCCTCGCTACAACCTCCCTTCAGAGAGTGGGAGAGAGCAAGAAGGTCTCCCCTCAGCCTCCTCTGCCCCAGGCTGAACAAGCCCAGCTCCCTCAGCTGCTCCTCGTAGGCCATGTGCTCCAGGCCCCTCACCAGCCTCTTTGCCCTTCTTGTCTGCTCCTGCTCCAGCACCTCAATGTCCCTCCTGTAGCGAGGGGCCCAGGACTGAGCACACCACTTGCGGCCCTGTGCTGAACACACAGCCACTGCTGCACAGACAAACAGGGGAATGGACATTGCACACCTGAGGAGCTGCTCCACTGCTTACCTGTCCCCACCTGGAGAGGCTGTTGTGGGCCTGAGAAGGGCTCACTTCAGACAAGAGGAATGGAGCCTGCAAAGACAAAACGTTAGGGAAATGGTTCTGCAGAATGGGAGCTGCCAGCTCCCTCCAGACCTGCCCAGGGGCACCAGTGGGGATGCTCCTCTGCCCTTGCAAGCTGCTCACTGAACTGGCACAGGTGTCAAGCCTGGGCACAGCCATGCTGCACAGACAGCTGCCAGCTGCAGGCTGAGCATTTGTGCACCTGCCTGCTGCAGCGCCTGGGGGCTGCTTTAGTGGCCGCCGGGATGAAGGTCGAATCTTCCTCCCCGGTCCCTCGAGTGACCTCCGGGGGTGCGCAGCTGCCTTGGTTGTGTGCCCTCTCCCGACTAGCAGCAGACACTGATGGGCTGAGGCACCTCCTGCCCCTGCTCCCCCCGTGTGACACACTGCATCCAGCTCAGCGCCAGTCGCATCCTGCACTCTCCCAATCCCTCTCTCTCTTCCCAACTCTTTGGATTCTGCTTTGTCTCTGGGATTTTCCTGGCAGGAGCCCAGCTCGCTGCTTTCTGGCTGTGCAGTGCAGTGCCTTGGTTTGGATGCTGTCCTTACCTTCCTTCTGCAGAGCAGGACCTAGAGACTCAATAGTTTGCCTTATTACACACTTGAGAGAGGCAGCAGACAAGGGATGAACACAACAGTAACATGAACATTATTAACCCCAAGAGCAATCCCTTAAGTCCCCCCCAGAATTCCACCAGTTCCCCTTCCCCCATTGCTCTGTGTCTGTCCTGTGCCAAGTGTGCACAGGCACAGGAGTCACCTTCCTCACTGCTCTCATTCATCTCTCCTCCTTCTTTCCTTCCTCATCAGTTTCAAGACCACACTCAGTGAGATTGAATTTCCCACCTGCCACCTGCTTGGGCCAATAGGCAATCCAGAGCCAATCGACTGTGGTACATTGCTGTGCTCATTGCTGTGTTCTGTTTGGCTCCCAGGCTGAGAGCATCTCCTGCTCTGTTCACCACTCTCTCTACTACTGCTTGTAACCCTACTATAGGATTTAACAGCTTACCTCCTAAGCTCCATCTCCTAAGCTTACCTCCTAAACTCCATCTCCTAAGCTTACCTCCTAAACTCCACCTCCTAAGCTTACCTTCCTAAACTCCACCTCCTAAGCTTACCTTCCTAAACTCCATCTCCTAAGCTTACCTCCTAAACTCCATCTCCTAAACTTACCTCCTAAACTCCACCTCCTAAGCTTACCTTCCTAAACTCCATCTCTTATCTTACCTCCTAAACTCCATCTCCTAAGCTTACATCATAAACTCGATCTCTTAGACTTGCCTCCTAAACTTATCCCTTACTTCACTGACTAAGGAGGCAAATCTGTGTGCCTGCTGCCTTTCCAAACCAAGCTCCCAGCAAAGTAACTGAAGTGGGAGTTGGTGAGCACAGTGTAGCTCCAATCGTGCACACCTGACAGCAGCTGCTGCTGGATTATTTCCCACACCATCTTCTTGTGGATTAAGGCAGGTGGTTCTGGAAAGGGAAGAAAAAGCCATGGCACAGGAAGTGGTGGCAGGCAGAGGCAAAGCACACAAGCACCCCATGAGCTCTTGACCTTGGAGTTCCTTTAACAAGCCTTCAACACTTGCCTTTGGCTACAACATGGCTCTCAGCCACATGGCTCCTAGGAGACTGAACTAACGACCCAACAAAGCCACACTGCCCTGAGCCCACAGCAGCTGTGAGCACTGCAGTTACAGCCCACAGCACTGGGAAATAACCAAGCTCTGAACAGGTCAGAGGCTGGAACCCATTTCTCCAGCACATGCAGAGGCTGATGCCACACATCCACTGTCTTGCCCCAGATGCCACACATCCACTGTCTTGCCCCAGATGCCACACAGCCACTGTCTTGCCCCAGAGGAACCTCCTGTCTTCTGCAGGAAGCAGATGCCAGCCGTAAGGATGGAAAAGGCAGCTCTGTCCTGCTCAGTCCATTTGGAAGTTCCAACCCAAGCAGCTGCACTCATTCCCCAGGTCAGCAATTCCTCACCAGACAGCCAAGAACCTCTTTGCATCATCCATCTCCCACTGCTGGACATAAGGAATAGACTCAAGGCACTGCACATCATCCCTGCCCTCTGCTTCCTCCACTGGGAGGTCACAAGTCACAGTCTGGGCAGCACTACAAGGGACAGCAGCTTTCTCCTCGCAGGTGTCTGGAGCTTGGCTGCTTCCTCCACCAAGCCTTTAGGTGCAGTGCTTTGTACTCTCAACTGGCTGAGAACCATCAGCTCAACCTCCAGTCTGAGGTGGCACCCTAAGAACACGAGATGCTCATGGGTGTTCTCCTAAGAGCTTGGACCTACTGAAAAGTGCTGAGACCTTTGTGATCAGCAGAGCTCAGGGCTCAAAGCCAAGCACTGCTCACATACATGGATGCCATGCTGCCAAGAGTCCACTCTGAAGAAGCCAGCTCCAGGTTTCTTTTCTCGAGGCTTCTTCTCACAGGTATTGGCTGTGGAAAACAAACCCAAATCTCACACACACTGTGCTCACCTCTGGAAGAACAAAGGCAAAAGCTCTTGGGCCAAGGCCTCTCGCTGAGGAAGTGCCCAGGCCACCAGCTGCTGGAAGAATGCTCTTGAAGAAGCAGTTCTTTGAAGCAGGCATCTGTCTTGATGAGAATGGCAACACCACGAGTAACACCCAGTGAAGGCACGAGAGCACACTGCAGTCCACATGATGAGCTGTAGCAGTCAGGGGTGAGGGGAAGTCCCCACACAAGACAGCTTAAAAGAGCTGCAGATGAAATCTTTGTTTCACATTTACAGGAACTGTGGAAGGTTGCAGCTGTTGTTACAGAAACAAAACCCAACAACTTCCTCACAAGCCACAACACAAAAGCATCAACTGAGCAGTTACTTACAGCAGAGTCTGCCAGATCCTGCCCCACTCTTTCCCATCGAATCACAGCACTGGATGCTCTTCCTTCTGACATCTGGCACCTGTTACTAGAAGGTCACTGTTAGACAAGGCACAGCCTTGGCTGGCACACAGGACTAAACCTGAATTACTTTTCCTGTGAGTTTTTCCTCTCTGTCCAGTTAAAGCCAATGTGACTCACCACTAGTGCCCAGTGCACCCTCAGGTGAGTGGGCACAAAGATGAGCTCCTGCTGGAACAGATCCACACCTTTGGTCCACTTTCTTACTGCTGTGTAGCCCCCAGAGATGAATTTTGGGTAGAAGAAAGTACTAAAGGCATGGACTGCTGCAAATCTCTCCTTCTTACTTCTGCAATAAGCTTCATGTAGAAATGGATGACCTGTACCAAAAGATGTACTTGAGATGTAAAGCAAAGCATGAGCTTACCAAAAGGCAAACAGCAACGTTTCTGGTGGCCTGTTACATGCTAAGAATTTGGCACTTGGCTTCTTCTCCACCTGCCACCTGTTGCAGTAACCTTGAGTGTGTCCTGAAAGATGCCTTATTGAAGTGAACAAGCTCCCAGAAACACCAGACCCTGAAGCCCCTCAATGAAGACCTGCACAGACTCTTGTAGTCTCTGCAGGGCAGGTTGTTGAGGGACTCTGCAAAGCCTTGTGCAGGCAGTGCAGGGCTGTTGGTAAGTTGCTGCTGGATCCAAGTGTCGCCGAGCTGCAGCTGCTGTACCTCATCGTGCAGCCAGCGACGCTCCCTCAGGCTGCCAATGTCCTCATGGGTGACCTTCAGCTTGAAGGCACTGCTCCAGATCTCATCGGGCTCACCTCTGCCAAAGGCATCAGGGACCTCTTTCCCCAAGGCCTGAAATGAACAATGAGATGGGGAGGCACCTGTGAAACACAACTGAGCATCTGTGGGCAGCCTTCAACTCAAACACGGCCTGAAAGTCAAGCTCAGGTGGCACAGCCAACAGCACATTCCTGTTGGTTGCTTCAGCATCCCAACTTGGTTTGCTGCAGTTTGTTCTCACACAGGAGGCTGATCTAACCACGTGAGTCACAAGCACACCAAAGCAGACAAAAAAAAGGAGCAGAGGTTCAGCAAAACACTTTCCCACAGCCTGCAGCTCTCACAGTACCAGGGATGAAGCCAACCACAGCAGGTATGCTTCCTCCCAAGGCAGAACTGGCAGGTGGGGACTTCAGAGGGCACTGAAGGAACAGCAAAGGGGGAAACTGAGGCAGCTACATTGGACTCAGGCAATCGGAAGCCCAGGCTGTGCTTGCAACTGCTGTCACATGGATAGTCCTGACTAAGTTTGCTTAAGGAGACCTTGAGCCTTCTGTTGTCTCTCA